>NW_002060944.1:4350912-4539315 GCF_000150275.1 Trichoplax adhaerens | reverse complement strand
AAACTATCGCAATCATCGCTATGTGATCATTAAGTCATTTATAGGAACATAATAAGGGCATAATATTCAATTACACCTATTGGCGAGCTACTGTTGCATATATATAGGCTACAGTTATCAGTCCCAGATCATAACTTAATCTAATATTTACCGGTGAAGTGCTAGCTAACAGCAAGTTAAAATTTAAAAAAACGCAATTTAATAAACGATTAATCATATTAATTAGATTGTATAAATTATTCGTACACGGACCGTATCCGGACTATTTGCAGTTACGTTGAACCAGTGACGTAGACAAAGATGAAATCTTCGCTAGCCATTATTTTCACATTACTCGTTTATTTCGTGGTTACAATTTTTGCACAAGGCTTGGAAAGAGAGCGTGATCATGAAGTATGGAGGGCTTTCATTTTAAGCAAATCGAGAGAAGAGTTTCTTACACGCTTGGTAAGTGATGAAAAATACTTTTGGGAATGAAAATAAAAATTTTTTTAACAGTATTGCTCAATCTAGTCGATGTCGATTTGATGTCAGTTGCTCTGAATTAACTAATTTATTAAAATCGCTCGTATTTTAGAATCAAGCAGATTGTAGAATAACTCATTGCGATGCAAATACGAAATGTCCGAATGAATGTTTGCTGGGTGGATTAACTTGCAGCAGTCAGTCCTTGTGTAATTCTGAATTGTATCATTAACTGTAAAAGGGGTACAAAATTTTTTGATTAGTATTACGGTATTACCAATAACTAAGAGGTCCAAAGATTAATTTAAAGATAGCAAGCTCTTAATCTACACACCCTTTATATTTTCTGTTGTTAGCAACACTAGTTAAATCAAATTATTATGTTAATGATATTCAAATCAACTTGTTTCATTCATTCAAATTCTAATGTCTGGACAAGACACTGCATATTTTTCGTAACCTAGAAAATCCTAAATCATCTTTAGCTTTATAAGATAATAAAATAAAATAAAACAGCAATTACAGCCTTTCATCATACTTCATTCTCACTTATTATTAATATGCGATCATACTACAGTTTACTTTTTTGCTTTACCTGCAAGTACTTAACATGTACCGGGATATGTACTGTAAATGATAGAAAAATTCATAAATGTTATAGCTAATCATTGATAGGGTCAACTAGTCTTTGGCAAGGCAGTTATCAATGCTAAATAAGATTGATTGTTAGCAAATTTGAATGATGGTAATATTTTAATTTCCATAGTTTATCATGTCTGTCATATCAGTTGAGTCTTTCTTTCTACGTTCATATCATTTAATAAATAGGTTCAGCTTAAAGTACACTTGTGCGAATATTACGTATTTGTCAATAGAGTTTCCATCATCAAGCTGAGATCATAGTTAACTAAAGACCATGATATTTTAATGCGTTCATATCTAGTTGTACTTCATCGTGGTATCTATATAATTTTTTCCTGTCCAATCATAACATTTTGTGATATTTTGAGTAAATGAATGAATGAATGAATATGTGTAGATAATATTCCAAGCTAAAAGATAAGTTAGTATCGATAATGTGCTGAGATATCAAGTTATCATTAATGTCAATACCGTAGCTAGAGCAAATAATTCGATATTCGTCATTTTATTTTATTTACACTTAAAGTTCTTTGGAGAAATTCGACTTTAGATACAGATGATCAATACATTTAGTGTCTTAACTACATAAGACCGAAGCATACCTTTCCGTTATAGTACACGCAAGCAATTTAAATTAACGTGTTTATCAATATATTGGCTGAGTTTGTATACGTAGCCATAAACAAATCGTGTAATATATTTTCCGTCGTATACTTACTGACGACTAATAAAATAATTGGATTCAGTATCAGTTCTTTGTTTAATTATATATTAATCCAAGACTTTGGCCTCCAACTGCTTTTATTTTAAATTCTTTTTTCTAAAACTAGTTCAATGTTATAATAACTTCAATTCACGACAGCATAGTTTAAATGCCATACATGCATGAATTTGAATCAGTATGATTGACAGTGACTGTTGATAACATCATAATTATTTAACAATCATAGCGCTAATCCATCCATTCATGCATTTTAGCGTAATAGCTTGTCCCATCGAGATTATGAAGCTATGGTTCGTCCTTTTTTGGCCACCTGAGGATTATGTTTCAAGTAATCATTGACAGTATAAGTTCATTTTGAGACTTTAAAATAAGAATAATAACAGAAAAAAAATTTTCAAATTTTTTTGGCAGTTATATTGTGACAAAGTGGGTAATGGTTTTCAAATTTATAACTTGTCTGTAATTTCAGTCGCAGTTAAGGTAATGTATGATCTATTACTAGCAAACCAAAGACTTACTACTGTGTATTGAATCAACGCTTTATGAAATTCTTTAAACTGCTATCAAATAAAATGTTAAATGATTCGTTATTTTACGATTACTAAATAAAATTTAATTTAGTTCCACAATAGATAATATATTACAATCTTAGGCATCAACGACTTAAAAATCTAAACGAACAATTGAATAAATCTATATTACTGAACAGAGGAAGACCTTAAATATTTACCACAATTACTCTCTAATGCGAGCGTACAAGATAAACGTTGAGTTTCAACTTTAAATAAATACAAAGCAAATTTGGAGACTTATCATAAAAATGGTAGCTATTATGACTGGTTTTCCGTTATTTTATAGTGGTTTTAGTCAGCAGTTACTGATGTTCTTAATTAGTTGGAACCTCCTAAAAGCGCCACAGCAACTTAAATGGGATCTAGATATGAGCCAAACCTTTAATCTGAAACCATGTAATGTGTCGCTAAAGTATGGTACTACATCTACAAAAAGACACTGTTAGGAAAATCTTCGTCTCTACTTAGTTCTAAAAATGTTTACTAGTTCGATCAATTGAAAAATGATGCGGTAATGCTACTAAAGTCAATTCTGTACTGATTGGATTATTGGCATAGAATTTAACTTTTGAGCCTAAAAGGATGTCATCTACTAGACAATGTATCTAGACAGAGATGATAAAGATGGCGGATAGATAGGATAGTTAATATTGACACTCAGGATATACTCGTATAACAAGGATCAATGATGTCATCTTAATTGGTAATAAAACTATGCTTAATTAATAAACGATCAATTTAGTGAGTTAATGGCTATAACTTTAATAATGGAATATACAAATTTTCGGTAACGTAAATAACTTTGAGTTAACTTCTTCATGAATAAATTATACGCAACAAGATTAATAATATAAATGTTATATATCATTATATACCCTCTTTTTGAAGGAAAATCTTGCAAATAACTATATTCACGCATTAAGAGTACGAAAATAAGCATACTTATTTTTCTAGCCGGTTTGAAATAGTGTAATGCATGTTGCATGTTCTTTTATGCTTGAAATGAAGTTATGTATTATAAATGGGTTAAGATATTATGTCTATTCACGGAAATAAACTAATCTAAAATACCGTAAGTACGCCTTTATTAACTTAACCTAAAGTATTCTATTAATTTTAGAGCTAAAATTAGCGAAATTATTCTATAAGGTCATAAATTGGATACGAAATTTATAACCAGTCCTACAAAAAGTTAGCTCTGATATCCTTATCAAGTAGATACCTTTTAACAAGACCAAGATAACATAATATAGATGATACTTAGAATAATATTACGATATTCAGATTCATGTGAGACAGGTCGAGTACTTCAGATAAGATATTAATATATAATATTTATAATCAATTACACACCGATACAGCTAAATTAAGTATAAAGCTGATACGAAATCAAGATCTTTCATAATTTTACTATTATACTGTTGTGAATGATAACCGATATGGGTAATAATCTATACAGGTTTCATACTGCATGGTAGGGCAAAATAGGTTGTTGATATTTAGGTGAAAAAATTTGCTAAAATTTCAAATATTGTAATTTAAGATTGTCGCTATGGTGGATCTTGAGGTTGATCCGAGATCCTTTTCATAAAATGCAGCTCGCGCTTTACTGCTAGTTAATTGATTTTATTGAAGCTTGATCTGTACATGCATAAGCGGAGTAATTGAATGATCGCGTAAAACAATGCCGAAGAAGTCTTAAGACTTTCCTTTTATAAGATTCTAGGTGTAATAGTAGCGGATCATCTTGTATCATAGCAGCGTCATACTATACAGATATTTAAGTTTACTAAATTGCTAGACACAACACATACAAGTATTTTGATAACATAGCATGTTGATAATTTGTAATTTATGATTATCATAACTTATAACTTATCTATTGTAATTATAATTATCAGACATGATATTACGCTACGGTTTAAACTTAGTGTATAGTGTAATGATATACATACGAATATTTTAATGATTATTCGCGACAGTCGCTCCTTCACAAATTTTATGCTATTAATTCTTATTTTTTACCTTCGTATTAATAGTTCATAGATAAATGATGATATGCGACTTTTATCACATTGTTCTATGATAATTTCGGTTTAATAGATAGCCATTTTACTGCGTTTCAATCGATATACGCACCTAGAAGACGTGCAGTCTTGACACTATCAATTTTTACTTCTTTGCCCTTACCCGCTTATCAATAGCTGAAATCTTCGCTATAAGCGCATTGGCATTAGGGGCGCCAGAACTTACAGTGATATTCCGGATACTTAGCGTAAATGGCTTATTCTCTGACAGGCTATATCCCGAGTGCTATGCCATTTTCAAAGATTCCACATACTTCATATATGGTTTTAATTGCGTTGATGCAATATCTCACTCTTTGGAAATGGTATAAAACTTGGGATATAGTAGAGGCTTTTCAAGTCGAGCAAAAGAGGGACACAAAACAATCGTTCACCGTCGGAAACGGTCATTTTGCGTCCATCTTTTCTTTTGACTAGAGAGGTTCCTGGATATAGGCTGTCAAAGTGGTACACCATTCCATATGCCTTCTATGCTAAGTATTCGAAAATCACTATGTTTTCTAGCGCAGTCTATGATTGGTATGCAATGTGCGTAATCACGGTAATTAGTGTATCCTCTCATCTACTAGCAATATCGATGCAATAAATGTCCCTATAATACAACGCTAACTTTATGGGAAGAATTAAAACACCATGTACGAGTATTTCCTACTCTTACTATATCGATAGATATCGATACAGTAAATTTCCCCACAGCGCAGCGTCAATTCTACTGGAAGGATTGGAATGCCGTGTACTTCCTACTCGTACTATTTCCCGAAAGCAGTGATTCATAACCTGCATATTTATATTATAAAGCTTGTATGATCAAAAATTATGGAATACTCGTATAATCCCACTCCCGCGGTTCTGATTTCTCTAGCCTCTATCATTCATGTTATAATCTGTGTATGTATCGTGCGCTATGTCATTGAGTCAATACTGGGAACTAAACATGGAAGCGGGTGCAAAGTAAACAATGTGAACTCGCTATACCAATATTACCTCCTTAATAAATACTCGTATAATGCGAAAGTTGATGAATTTTCCAATATGTATCTAAATTTACTACCTTTGCATTTCTATTCCACACTGTTTTAGCCAATATCGAAGAAGTTTTACGCCTGTATATACAGTATCATTATGCTCTGTTTACTGTACTGTATTTATTCAACTTCCATATAGATTTAGGGATACTGAAAGGTTGACAAAATTGATGGAATTGCCATGTTTTCTGCTAGCTGCAAATAAAAAACGATATCCATATAGTGTACTGTATACAGATGGAAGGATCCTAATTTTCTTTTACTGTAAAGTATAGAGCACTGTAGAGTAGTCTTCACTTTGAGTTCGTTTTCTCTACTTGTATAATAATCAACATCTATTTGATCCTGTTCGATATACCATGTACTTGGTTAGTAGAGTCTTCTACTGTACAGCATAATAATCGGTATCCTTCCAAGTCAACCCGAAACCCGACTTGAAGCCGACTTGAGGGGAGATTCGGTTCAAAAATCAATAATTTGATCGGGTTTTATCGGTACCCGACTTGAACCTGACTCGAGGGGGATTCGGGTTAAGAATTTCTAGAGTGATAGAGTAAGTGTTTGTATAATATAGCAATTACACTCATTTCGGGTTCAAAAATGAATAATTTAATCGGGTTTTATCGGTACCCGACTTGAAGCCGACTCGAGGGGGGATTCGGATTAAGAATTTCTAGAGCGATACAGTAAGTGTTTGAATAGTATAGCAATTGCACTCATTTCGGGTTCAAAAATGAATCATTCGATCGGGTTTTATCGGTTTCGTGTTACATTTTACTCCATTTAATGACTCTAAATTGATCGCGAATGTACTGTACTACGGCAACAAAACAACGACATAAAAAGGGAGACTTGTACACTCAATGTACATACAGTACAGGAATATACTACAGTAGAAGAGCGTACAATAGACTAAGAAGATGATGAAATTGCGGGGCTAACATACAGTACCCTAAGTCCCCAACCCTAACATTTTCGTTCTATATGTGATCGAAATAGATAACTTTCATTTCCAGAAAGCGCTAAGCTGTCATTGAGAGAGAAATACTTCTCATTGCCCTTCCCTACGTATAAAATGGTATAAAATGACACAGTATCCGACTGCAGTAACAACTGCAGAAGTATATACTTTCATTTCCAGAAAGCGCTAAGCTGTCATTGAGAGAGAACTACTTTTCACTGCCTTTCCCTACGTATAAAATGGTATAAAATGACACAATATACTTTCATTTCCAGAAAGCGCTAAGCTGTCATTGAGAGAGAACTACTTTTCACTGCCTTTCCCTACGTATAAAATGGTATAAAATGACACAATATACTTTCATTTCCAGAAAGCGCTAAGCTGTCATTGAGAGAGAAATACTTTTCACTGCCTTTCCCTACGTATAAAATGGTATAAAATGACACAATATACTTTCATTTCCAGAAAGCGCTAAGCTGTCATTGAGAGAGAAATACTTTTCACTGCCCTTTCCTACGTAGAAAATGTTATTGCAGTATCCGAGTGCAGTAAGAACTGCAAAAAGTCCTACAGTGTACAGTACTAGCAACTTTCGGGAGTACTGTACTGTACACTGAAATCTACTGTACAGTACTGTACTGTACTGTATGTTGGCCCAGAAGGGAGTTGGCGTACTGTACCGTAGTAAACGCATAAAACTCGATGTCGTACAGTGTTTAACTCCTATGCTGCACTGTACGGTATGCGTGGTTGCACAGTAAGGTACAGCACGGTACGGTAGTTTATTCTGGAAATCGAATAATTTCTGGGGAGACTTTGCCCAAACTACTGACCAGTATTGTCGAAGAATTAGCAATATCGGCTCAAGACTATGGCGGACAGACTTACTGGATTGCAGGCTTTTCATCATTATTTGTTTGGACCTAAATTGCACTATATTTATGGTACTAAAGATAAAAAGGTAATGAAAAAGTCCCTATCCTAGAGTAACGCTACAGTTAAAAAGAGTCCAATCTTTGCTTGCAAATTGCATTTAGGTGCTACCTGTGCATAACACATAGACTACAAGTACATCCACTTCTAGAATCTGTCTACACTTGTATAATATCATCTCTACATGATCAAGGGATTTCTACTCTTATATTCAATTGTACTGTACGACGATAGTAGAGAATAGATTAGCAACGACGGTCTTGAAAATACAATATGATCATATCTCATCGAAAGTAATGACTCTACTGACTACCATGAACGAATAAAGCAATCTAATAAGCGCCTACAATATGTTCATTCAATTCAAGAATAATATATTATCAACTCTCGATACACTAGTATCAATGTGTTGGAAATGACAGCCATTGTTATCAAGAATCTCACAAATGATCGAGCGATATTCATCAGTCTAATGATAGCAACGAGCAGTCCATCCAGATAATCTCTTCATTCAACCAAAGAGCATCTTGTATTCGTACTACAACTGAACGCCTGTGTGTAAAGTGATTGTCACTACTCTTGACAATTCAGACACCGATGCAATGATCAAAATTGGATATCCTCGTGCTTATTCCATCTCTTAATAGTACTGCACAACTATAGCAAAAGTTTATTCTAATTAATTCTTCCAACGATTCTATCCTATTTAGTAGAGGTATCTCTGTATGTCCTTATTTTGATTGTCTTCTATGCGAATTTATACCTACACTGCAAAGTGGGGTTATCATCAGATCGTAATTATACTATACGGCATACGGCAGAATGAGGATTATTATATCTTACAACGAATCAATTAATTCACTTCTCGTGATCGACGATAGTATACATACAATAGTTATTGATAATTTAGTGATCCTCTGATTACTGGCAATTTACATTTACTATAATATAATGAAAATTAAACCATCTTACCAAATTTCTTACTATACATAGAATACGGTCAGCTACTAGAGCAGTGATATTCTCGTCGGATTGTAATTAATTATTTACTATCATTTAGTCTCATCGAATAACATCTACTGTATAGCGTCGCTTAAATGGATGAGAATAATAATCACCCGGAATTGAAGAATCCTGTTATACTATGATGATTAAAGTGTTAGCTATCTGTTATGTGCATATACGCATGCATACGTAATCATAGCAAGCCAAAATGAAATAATATTGCTAGCAGCCGTTTAGAACATTTCTTAGGTGTATTATTATTAAATTATACCAATTTATATGTAGGGCATTATAAAAACCTAAGACTAATATGCAACGTATATGATGTGATTCATATTCATGTCCATTTATAAACGTGTATTATTTTGACCTTGTTTACGAAATTGCGTATAAGATAAACTCGATTCTATGGTAAATATTAATACAGATTTTGTGACATAATTTACTAGGGTAACAAGTATCACGGTAATGCGATTGAGCGTCACTGCAACAGGCTATTAAGATTGGTAAGGAAATGTGATATGTCCAGTATGCAGGGCTTGTAAAATATTGATGAGTATGTATATATATATATTTGCAGTGTATCTGCAATATACATACTGTGTCGAAGAAGTTCGAAATTTTTGTATAATATAATTGTGCGTAAAAATATACAGACTAGTATTACTGTAGATTATGGCTTCTTTCATATATGAGAAATAAATAAAAAATTTAAAGTTCTCACCACTGTAACTAATTGCAATTATAGATATCCTTTGTAACAAATTTAGTCTATTATAACTTGCCCTTCATTGGCATTTACCTATATCGAAACGGTAAGTCAAGATATGAGATTATATCGTTGATTAACTGTAATTTAAAATACACAAACAACCCTCTTGAAAATTGCTTTCTTAATAATTCTTATTTTAGACTACACTATTCATCAAGTACTAGTACCGATTTTGAGTAAACAAGCTTTAGGATCAATTGGCACCTTATTAACATCGCTATACTTATTAAGAGGTATTGAATCGAATGCATAAACTAGATAATTACATTCTACAACATACAGTATTAATCTTAATTAATAGAACATATCACTTATTATAGTATTTAATAACTACTAAATGCCTTAAGGTCATATATCAATTATAATGACACAAGAATAAGATCTAATGATAAAAGGAAGTAGAAAATTGTACATTAGTAGTAAATAATTACCAAAGATCTATGGGTAGGTATTGTAGCTAAAAGCAGTTCATTATTCGAGACTCATCATTTATCACTACTTAATGAATACTATGCATTACAGTACATCTGTGTAGTAAAACATATGTTGTCTGTCAATGTGAAATTTATATATCGTTCTAGATCAACTATCTCAAGACGCCTTTTTTTATGATAAGATGTGAAATTACAATGAACAATTGCTCGTATATATAATATCTAGCATCAGAATAATAACGTTATCTATTTGTTGACCGGCAGGCCTAGCACGTTATAACGATAATGAGTACAGCAAATTTATCAAAATCTTGAGAGAATCGGAGAAGAGTGAACCAAGTTCAAGAGCTAGGGTATTACTTTAATCGTGTTTTGAGTATCGATCATTGACTGGTATACCTGTCAGAGTGAATGTGTCCTTATTAATAAGAAAACTTATACTTTATGTTTTTCTTAACTTATAAATCTGTGGTTGTATTTTTAAAACAGAATATGCTTGCTCAATACGACTTTGACTTTAAAGCATGGCCTGTTGACTATTATAAGCCTGACTGTAAAACTGGGTAAGTTTGGTATATTCTTAATTTTTCATGTTAGATTAATTGTTTAAATGATTCAATTCCATTTATTTTTTTATATATTATATTATATACGCTTTCTGGTCTATGTAGTGCTCAAACGAAATTAACTCCAGAATCGTGCAGTAATAAAAATGGTAGTCGTAATCCAGGTTCTGTAGTAAACAACTATCCTATTGAAATTACGAAGTAAGTATTGTACGTATACGTGTAAATGTACTAGACATCATATTCGTACTTAAAAATTCAATTATTAAGTAGTGAATATGCTATCAGGTATTGTTTAGCTCATTTATTCGGTCGAAGGGCAGTTTTTCCTGGGTCTACGTCTTTTCTTCAAGCAGTCATAGGTATTGTTGATATCATAGCTATTAGTTATCAATAAAATATCTTTTGTACTCTTATATTTTTATAATAACTCAACGTTAACAGGGGAATATCTTGATGAGGGACGTCGAAAGCTCGTTGAAGAGGTCTGTAAAGTTGTAATGATAACCTGACGCTTTTTCAATACTTCAATAAACAGGTATCGAAAAGCACTACAGTGTATAATTAATAATCGGTTATAATAATTATTATTAGTTTGGTGGTAAAAGAGCTAAACTTCGAACGGCTGACAGTAATAATCTTGACTCTGTATTTGTGGATAGACGAAATAGTATTGAAGAGAATGGTGAAATCTTGGTATGTAATATTAATATTACGTTGATCTTGTAAATGAAAAAATAGTATTTAACGATCGATAAAATTTCATGTCTATTTAGGTTATTTGCTCGGAAGGTAATGCAGGATATTACGAAGTTGGTTGCATGGAAACACCTTTAGCATGTGAGAAATCTATTCTTTTCATTAGAACGTAATGTATCCTTGAATAATTCAAAGATTTTATTAATTCATGTTGTTAATGTCATTCAATCAGGTGGATATTCCGTTTTGGGATGGAACCACCCTGGGTTTGCCAATAGTTCGGTAAAGTTATTAATAGATTTATGAATAATTACACTAAACTACCAGCAATCGTATGATTTGTTTCATTATGTGATATATTAATGTACAAAGTCAATTATAGATATGGATCTGTTTGATAAACGGGTACTCTTTTAATTTGTAGGGCTTGCCGTTTCCCAAATCTGAAAAATTAGCTATTGATGCTGTAATTTCTTACGCTGTGTCATCACTAAAGTTTGAGATAAAAAACATTGTATTATATTCGTGGTCGATAGGTAAAATTCTTTAATTTACGATTAGATTCATTTACCGTTCATGTTCTTTAGCCTTAAAATAGTACTGGCTTATTTACACTTTTTTTAAATTATAATTAATCATAGGAGGTTATTGTGCTTCTGCAGGCGCTATGTTATACCCGAATGTAAAAGCAGTTGTTAGTATTCTTTTGATATTGTGCAATATTTCATATTTAGCAAAGGGGTGCAAATTTTTAATGCTTTCTTTAATTCCTTTAATATTTACATGGTAGATCTTAGACGCCAGCTTTGATCATTTGATTCCATTAGCAGTCGACAGAATGCCCGAAAGTCTCTGTTAGTTAATTTTTCGAACAAATTTCACTCGATATAGTAATATCCTTAAATGCTATTATTATTTCTTATTAAGGCAATTTAACGAAGTCAACAGTTACGGACTATCTAAATTTGAATATTGCCGAACAGTTATCAGAGTATGACTAAATTGATGCATGTATTCGATATAATTCGAGCTTGCAATATTAATTATAACGTTTGATGGTTACAATTTGAAAGGTATCACGGGCCTGTGCTATTTATAAGACGCTTACGCGATGAAATAGTTTCTATTGTGTAAGTAGACTATGGTTAAATTTAATTTATCAAGTACTCTGTACAATCTAATCTAGTATCCCTCTCAACCAGACCTGGGGACATTCGAACAAATAGAGGAAACGACTTAGCCATACAATTGCTAATGTCGAGGTTCGCGGTAGTAACGTTTTATCTTCATCACATTAAAGAATGAAGGCACTATACGCTTAATTGAATCCAATTTTAGGTATCCCTATTTGTTTGATGATGAGAGCATGCCAATTATTCGTGCCTGGCTCTCGGCTGATGACAAAGAAGGCAGAAGTAAGCGACTTTATCTATCCTGTTTGGATTTTGCAACTATCTGATTTATGGTGTCGACGTGCTAAATTGATGTAATGATATTATTCCGATCTATCTCTTGTAGGAGCTGTATGGGATAGTCTTAATTTTGAGAAGGATATCCGTGCTGAGACTTACATGGATCAGTACGTAATTAAACATGGAATTCAATTTCCGATGGAAATAGGTAACGTATTTATTACAATTTACTATTACATTACTTTACTTTAATTGTACTATTATTCAACCTGTATTATTTACTTATTTAAGGAAAAGATTTGGAGTTTGGATCAAAAATTCAAATACTTTTATTTTTAGTTAGTAGAAATTTTTATAACAGATATGATATTATATATTTTTAAGAGTCTAAATCCTCTACATTGTATTACCCATATTAGGTTACGAAATATGTCATTGATTTTGAAGCAGTACATTGTCAGCCGCTTCCACCAACACACTTTCAACTACCTTGGTTTCATGAACCATAAAACGTTAGATTCTTGGCTCTATGTTACATATAAATATATATACATATATATGTACACGTATATAGGAACTAATATCATGCTAATTAGCTACGAAGGAAAACTGGTATTAAGTATTACTTAAAAATTTATAACATTGCTGGTATCGTTGCACTTTATGCTACGAATCTCGAATAATTTCAATGGAATGGAAAGTGTATAAAGCTGTGTTTATTTGATCTTGCTCAAAAATATTGGCAAATCTATATTGCAATAAGTATAACTAATC
The DNA here is from genome assembly GCF_000150275.1 of Trichoplax adhaerens. Lineage (NCBI taxonomy): Eukaryota > Metazoa > Placozoa > Uniplacotomia > Trichoplacea > Trichoplacidae > Trichoplax > Trichoplax adhaerens. The sequence goes on along the minus strand of NW_002060944.1, from coordinate 4,526,244 downwards.
CTAATGGAGGTGATATATAGCAATTTTCTTGACGCAATGTAGTGCCAACGTAATGCCGAGCGTTAAAAGCAGTAAATTTGGACGATTGTAAATTATAAGGACTTCTTCTGCATTACGACTACGTATAGTGTACATTCAACCCGATCTATCATTCTTTGTTAATGATCATTATCCAATAATTGGGAGATAACGCTATTTAAAAATTAGAGTGATACTTGTGTAAGACATTGCTCTAACAAATACAGTTGTAAAAATATCTGTTTAAGCAAACCGGATCGGTACTTCTATGTAAACATTTGTCAAAATGCAAGATTTAAATTCAGTTAAAAAAATAACCATGAAGAAGCTATCCACATTATGGATAGGAAATTAATGAAGAATAATACAACCGAATAAAAAGTCAAAAAGAGTTCAATATCCGGAGTCTATTGAATATGATTCCAGTAAAATGTATATTAACTTAGTAAGAATTTAATTAAATTCATATTTCTGTAAAATTTTAAATTAGCTAACTAAATAGGAAGGCTTAGGGTTCAATTGGAAATTCATTTTTTTTAAAACAACTTTTTAATATACGATATTAGAGCTTGAAGCAAGTTAGTAATATAGAGGAATTAGATTTTATTTCCAACAGTTTAAACAGAACAAATGTAGTAGAAGTACAACGTGCATTTACAAACAAATATGTGATAGATAATAGCAATGTGAGATTGATTGATGCATATTAAACCTTGATACATAAATTTACATGTTTGCCCCTAGTTGTACCGGTCAAAATTGATTGATAAAATACTTAAGTATTGAGAGATTTTTATACGCCCTTTGACGAGAAGAAGTTTTTCCAATAGAAGTTATGACTAAGAGGTAGTAGATTCGGCTAGTTTTACCTATCCAACAACCTCAACACATGTAATTGGGAATAAAGGCGGTAATATATAAAACAGAATATTCGGTAAATGTGACAGTTTCTTTGCACTGCATTGTAAATCATACAATAAATTATATACATTATGTACAGAGACACGTAGAATATACAGTATAGGGATTTATTACATTTTCTAAAGTTTTTAGTTTATTGTCCTGTACATGAAGATAAATCAAGGTGAATTCCGTACTATAAATATATTCGCTTTATTTGCCGGTGCTTCTAGTATCCTTTATATAGTAAGTCAAATTTTGGTATATCTTGAGGATCGATCGGGCTAGTTACAATATATTTTCCTCTCATAGCACCACGGTATATAACTTCGATCAGGTCAATGAAATTTTGCTTAGTTTTAAAACTACCGATAAATTTTGTATGATCGGCAGTTCTAGAAAAGGAGACATTTATAGAAAAACACTCGATTAACGATAATTAATAGATATATAAGCGTATATACCTAACACATTCTATGGACATACAAAGTCACTTATTGAATGAGTATAGTACGATACTGTACTAGATTACTGAAGGAATCGCAATATGTACGCTCTATTTGAACGCAAAATCACGCGTGATTATCAGAAGCCTGATAATTTCATCAATACGCATACTAGAACAGATTTATGATAGCATAGCATATACTTGTACTTTTACTCCATTACAATTACACTTACCCGAAATCAACTTTCATGTGTTGAGCATTGAAAAAGAATACCGTGGCTGGTAAAATTGTAATATCGAAATATTTGATATATATGGGCACAGTATCTGCATCAATAGTGTATATCGTTGCCATTTTAGCCAACCTCTCTTGAGTTTTCATTAACTAGTCGATAAAAGTGTACGCCAGTTAAACAACAAGATCCAAAGTTTTCTTATACTTTACGACACTACAGCTAGTATTACACATACAGTAATAAAGCGAATCTTTTACATTTATTCTCAGAATTAGAAGAGAATATTGGCCTAGTGGGTATGATAGTATTCAAGCTTTATGCAAAACATGCACAGTATTATGATTTAATAGGAATGCCACAAAAATGTTATCGCATTTCATTCATAATGACTCTCGCGTTAATCTATTATTATGACGTTAAGGCTTGGGTAGCATCATGATGATCAAATTAATTTATAAATCGACTTATAGTTAAGTCTAGATAAAGAAGATCATCCTTATACTTACAATATCATCTAATTGCATGCAGACCATATCTGTTTCATGCCCGAACCTTAAAACCAAGACCTTTTCCGTTGTCGATCTTATTGCATGATCTACTTCTTTCTTGCTTTGTAATTTAGATAGTAAAAAACTCATCCTGTCTAATTTACCAATTCGTCCTTGATATAAATCGATACAAGAAAGAATGATAGTATGGCACTTTATGATATACTATTCAATGACGAACTGAAAGGGAACAGTGAATCTCTATAAGATTGAATCTCAATAATGCAAACTACGACTATTTACAATTGATCAAGGTATCCGAAATCCCTCATTCTGGATCGAGAAGGCCAAATCATGCCAAGCGAGCTCAGTGCGCAGGTACGAGTCCAGTGTACAATGTACTGTATTCGTACGGTACAATATGAGTGTGGCTAAATACTGTAATGAATACTGTACAGTACAGTACTGTGTTATACTGTACTACTAGTACATGCAGCAATTCATACAAGTTTTCTTTTCACTTCTACAGCAAAGTAATTACACCCTAATTACTGTTAACGTTGTAGTAAGCATAGTGCTATATAGTAGTATAGATACACTGCGCATTGTCAATATCTTTGGTTACCAAGGTAACCTATCAAGCCAACAATCATAAATACTGCAGCCTATGCAGTGTGTGTCTGCTTTATTTTAGTATTAAAGTTGATATCAAAAAACAAAACAGGCTTATACTTACGCTGATAATCCAGGATCTTATTCCAGTCTTGACAGTCATAGTTAAAAATTTGAAAGAAGGTGGGCTGTAGATTATATTATTGAAGATAGATCAAGGATAAATAAAAAATATCAAAATAGCCAATTGAAGATCTTACCCATTTCCATTCAGAAGATCATATTAAACTGCTACAATGACAGTGACAGACGAAATTGAAGAACTGAAAAGGAAGATCTCCCTTTTGGGTAAGCTACTTTTGATATTAGTATCGTCTAATCCTGTACCGTATATCAATATTTCAAAGATTTCATTTTTCATTATCACTGATTACTTAGATTATGGATTAGTCGGATGATAGCTAGTTTCAGTTGATGTACTATACATGATGTACAGCAAATAAGACTGTTGCCAGGATAGTTCGTTATCAATCGAATAAATTTGTAATATCATCAATCGATAATTATCTGCACTGTGAGTCTATGACATTCAGAGTTCATCTATATCTGTCGTAATTAATAGATGGCGATCGCAAAGCTTATTACGAAAGTTCGCAATGGACTATGAAAAAGAACAAGGAAATTGTTTCAAAGCTAAGACGCAATAATAGAGAGCTACGACTCGAATTAGCGAAGAAATTAGCCGTAAGCTCATAAATTTTTCCTGCCATATATTCTGATAAAGTAAAATCTATATTAAAAGCATTATCTTTTTACTTTTAATTTAGGGTGATGAAAGGGTCGTCGAACAAGCATTTTCTGATCGTAAGGAAGTACGATTAGCAACGAAAGGAATGGCATCTAAGGTAATACTAATGTTACTTAAATATGATAGTACCATTAATCTTACTTTCCTTAAAGTTCTTATACGGCAAATACTAGTTCATTCACTACTTTCCATTTTTTAATCATCAGACTGCCCTATCTAAAATGGATCAGAAAGTTTGCGAGACCAGAAAAAGATATAATGCAATGCATTCTGAACGACTAAGGAAAGAATCAGAGCTTGAAGAACTTCAGAAGAAATTTGGTGAAATGCTGAGTGAATATACTGCAATGAGCAAGACAGATTTGGGAGAATCAGCTGAGGGACAAGTAAGTCTTAGCAAACATCTGCTGCTTTGCATTTGAGCTTACTAAAAACGTCTTCTACATTATAAAAATTGTATCCCTAGCAACAAATGCACTAATAAAGAATTTATAATATAAGTGATAATAATCTATTGCCTTTCTAGACCCTTAGAATGTTGGAAAATCGATTAGATAAGGCTGAGTTGAAGATCACTGAATCGCAACGAATGCATAAAACTTATATTTTAATTCTTGAAAAATTGAAAGAGGTAATGTTTCGATAAACTAAGAGAGTAGTCAATAGATATTCCATATATTTATCTATTTCCCTAATATTCGTTATAACAGGAGCGACAAACATTTCCAAATGAACTTGACACCTTAGAGAAACAAATAAAACACCAAAAGATGCATTATGATGAACTTCAAGCCACTAACAGGGATGCTCAAATTGCTCGAGATTCTGCCAAGGTAAACGCAAACATCTGATTGTGCAATACTTAGTTCAGCATCAATTAATATATGCTTATATTTTTGTTATCGATTTTTAGTCCGAGCTATCTAAACTAGAGAGTTCAACTTATGATGCGCGACGTGATCGCGAGGGCGTACTTGCCAAGTACAAGAAACAGGCTGAAGAAAAGAAGAGTCAGCACGAAAAAGTTGAGAAACGGCTACAACGTGCATCTCTTCAATCGGATGACTTAATTGGTAACCTAGATAGACCTACAGTCAATATGGAAGAACAAGAACGAAAAATAACAACCTATGAAGATGCAATGCGAAAAATTAAAGATGCCACTGGTGTATCTGACATTAAAGAAGTTGTTCAAAGATTCTTGTCGCAAGGAAATACTCAGCAACATTTACTACAGCTCAAATCGAACAATGAGAAAACTTTAGTTCGCTTGCGGGAAGAAAAGGAAAAGTTACAGGAAGAGTTTGAGACCATGAAATATAGTGGTGAAGCGAAATTATCGAGCGGTGAAAGAATGCTTGAAGAATTTCAAGCTCATCTGGGATCAGAAGAAACTCGATATCAAGATGCTAAAGTTAGGCAAGAACGTGCTGCTCGCGTATTAGTTAATGTTAAAGCTGGAATAGAACATTTAGCCGATAAATTAGCCCATATTAAAGTTCCTAAAGGGCATGTGCCACAAGCACAACTTTCGCCAACGTCAGATGAGTACACATTAGATTTATTGGGCACATGCGAGCAAAAATTGCTTAAGTTGATGGAAGAATTAGATGGAAGAGATATGAAGGAACTCGAAAAGCAAATGGAACTGGAGGAGGTACTAAAATTCGACTATAGGAATCATTATGTAAACAAATTCAATGATTTCGTAAATATTAACCAAAAATTTAATTATTTATTTACAGTATCATTCTACCCTGGTTAACAAATTACCGCAACATAATACTCGTATTAAACTACCAGTAGTTTATAATAATTACGGCATTGGGGACGTATATGACGGTAAGATGAAGTTACAATCAATCGTACGATTAATATAGCATAGTGCCATATTATAAGTAGTGCAACAAAATATCTAATGATTTTGGGCTGTAATTATATTGTTACTTATGATAACTGTATTCACTTGATATTGCAGAAGAGGAAGATAGTGGAGAAGATGAAGACATTGTAACACGTGATGCGCTTAAACGACAGTCGCAATTAATAGTTGATTCTAAAACGAAGAAGAAAATCCGATCTAAGAAGAAGAAGAAGTAAACCTACCACCTATGGATCACTTGCTCTAGCATGCAATTTTTATGTTTTACTATTTTATAGAATTACCACTGATCAATTAAGAAAGTATACAGTATATTTACGTATTATGTTAAAAAGTTTTAATCAAGGTATTGCAGCACAGTTACACTTTTAGTTATGTATCATCCTAATATCTATCATGAGATGTTCTTAGACTAGACGCTTCATTTTAATTCTTTAATTTAGAAGCTAGTAGATGCCACCTTATCAATGGGCATAATAAAGTGATAGTATAGTAGCAGTGAATAATCTTTGTGAATATGTAGCAGTAGGTAAGTGTAGAATATTTATTACCAATGCCTAAGAGCGCATGTAAAATAAGGTAATTTCTTTGAGGTAATATTCCTACTTTTACCAGTACATGTCATTGAAATGATATAACGTGGTATAGCAACAAGTACTGTTTATTAAAATGTGTACTAGACTGTGCGTACAAGCATGTATATCTGCAGCTATCATTGATATCAAAAATAGTTATGTACATTAAAAAATAATAAATATTTCAATAAAGGCATTTATAGATTACTCGTTACCGAACTAGCAATAAGGATGAGATTGTTGCCTTCAGAGTGACACGAACAATCGCAAGCAATTATAAATAGAATTCCCTAAGTAAGCAATAATTATGTTTAAAAACTTGTAAAATTCTAGTGTTACAACATACGAAAATACATTATTATAAAGTACGAAAATTTCATTCTTTGGGGCATCCACCATGTGACATAACCGCGTCTTTTGTACGGTCATACCAAGGTTTCATTGAAGGAACCGTTTTCATCAAGTCTTCAAAAGCATCAAGACCTTCTATAGCACTTAAAACGCCATATACCGCCTAGTTATAAGACAAATTAGTTATCGATTGGTGTAATAGCTAGTAGCTATTGATAAAGACATTTGGGGCATGGGGAAGTGATTAATTATACAGGATTAAAAAATTGGTGTAACAACTAGATATAAAATATGCTTTACTGATTATCGCAATTCACTTACAAGATCGGCTAATGAGGGACTATCCCCTCCCATAAATTTTTCCTTTTTGCCAACTGCCGAAACCCACTTGCTTGCAGAATCATACATAGACTCACGTACGTCATCTTTTAGGTTATATCTAAAATTGAAAAATTAGAGATAGAAACTCAGAATCGAAAGAGATAGCGGTAGAACACGGTACGACATATAAATAGCAAGCAAAGGTCGATAGAAGAAAATAAGTACAGTTTCGAGTTAATAGCAGTTACTACGGCTTACTTGCGCTTTAAACCTTTACTAACGAGATACATGGCAATAGCACCGCCATAACGGGCAGTAAATCTTTCGAACCAATTAAATCTACCAGCTTCAGTAAAGTAATCGAAAGCTTGTATTGCTTCTGTTGGAGTGCGATAGATGTTTGGTGATAAGGTATGAACAAATTCATCGTCAACCCACTGACGCCATTTATTTTCTTTTCTGTATTCAATGAAATTGAAGGAAAACAGTCACTATTACATTGGTTGTACTGAAGACTAATCACTTCTGCTGTACTGTACTATACAAGTCATAAATCTATCCTTGATAGCGCATCATTATCAACAGGAGCCAACTGATTATAATACATACTGTATGTGAGTACTGTGCAAAGTATTTCAGTTGATGTAGTGAAATACAAGTATCGTAAGTGAACTTTATAAATACCCGTACAGCCTGTTTAAATACTCTTATATGGCAGTCATGCAAGTAAAGTATCAAGTTACTTATTCAGATTGCTATATTAGCAGGCATCCCATAAAATACGACCTTTTAGATTAATGAAAGAATCAGAAGATGTACTACATTTTATCATCATAATTTTTAAATGTACATTATACAGTATTACTCACTTTCGCTTTGGATCTTTATCAACTTCGCCTAGCATAATTTGATATCGATTAGCATACTCGATCTTTTCTTTACCTTTGTTATCAGTAGATTTTAGCTCAGGATAATAGCGAATTATCTCATCTAGACCAACTTGATCGCTGCGTAGCATAAATGTTTGGAGAACACTTACAATAAGTGAAGAATCATTTAACTATAAGGGCAAAATTGAATGTCAAATTTCGATTAGATATGAATGATAAGATAGAAATGGTATTGCTGGACGCGTATTCCTTTAAGGCGTAATACCTACGAATGAACTGTAAAGCGATCATGCAAGGTCGAAAACAATTACATTGTATACAAGTACGCCTATTGCTACTAAAATGTATAATCTGTCTCCAAATACGTAAGACAATTACAGAAGTAAGACGATATAGGCATGTAGTACCTGAATATCATTGACCATAACAATTGGGACCTTTCTATACTTTGAAAATTTAATTTCAGAACGAGTGAGAGGATTGACCTCGATCACTTCATAAGGAATATTGTAATAGTTGAGGAATGCACGCACTTTACAGCAAAAGGGACAATTTTGATACTGATAGAGTTTAACTGATAAATTGTGTTGTCCTTGTGTCGATTGCGTAGCAGCATAGACGACATTTTGATGTCGATGGGAAATAAAATTAACAATCACAGCTGTTCCGCACACGGCAAGTGCTACTCCACCTGCTACTGCAAATTTCGATCCCCAAGCGGATGATCTAAAATTTGTCTTGATAGTTGAGTAGTTTCTAGCTAATCTTGTACTGCTATTCAGGCCAATCGTATTTTGCTTAAGCAGAGCTAATGAATTTATATTGTTGCATCGAGTTAAATTTTGAACAAAAAATGGACTTTGAGAAGACAATTTGGACGATAGAGCACCAATTCTGCAGGCCATGATGGATCCTGTTGCTAATGCACCTGACTTTAATCTCATCATGTGTTTAGTAAGGCTGCTATCTACTGCATTGTACGGTAACCCTGATGCAGTATGCACAAGTAAGACGGTCTTGTGTAAATTGGCTTGAATATTACATCACGACTTTCCTGTTACAGAAATCCAGACTGACGGATGTTGTCGATTTTGTAGACTGTGGACGGCTTGGGATAGTACTTGAACACCAGGACAGAAGATGTGATACAGTATGATAGAATACAGTTGCACGTGGTTACGTACTCAGTATTGTGAGTCTGTGACAGCAGTCATCGCGTCATACTGACACCAAAGTGAAGTGCAAGTATTACACGTCACTACACTGGTGGCGTTGAACTGCAGAGAGTGACATCAGTAGTGGCGTCACACTACAGTACTGTACCACTGCATACTCTACCAGTGTCGTGTTTTGCAGTGTGTTGTTACCGCTTCCTACTCCGTACTGACAACACTACAACAATGACTCTAGACTGTCCTCCAGTCCGGTCTCCGGTCATCAGCGATTTTCCTATTACAGAAATCTGGACCGACGGATGCTGTCGATTTTATAGACTGTAGACGGCTTGGGATAGTACTTGAACGCCAGGACAGAAGATGTGATACAGTATAATAGAATACAGTTACACGTGGTTACGTACTCAGTATTGTGAGTCTGTGACAGCAGTCATCGCGTCATACTGACACCAAAGTGAAGTGCAAGTATTACACGTCACTACACTGGTGGCGTTGAACTACAGAGAGTGACATCAGTAGTGGCGTCACACTACAGTATTGTAGCGCTGCATACTCTACTAGTGTCGTGTTTTGCAGTGTGTTGTTGTCGCTGCATACTCCATACTGACAACACCACAACAATGGTACGGATCGATCTACCATTGAGATGACTCTAGACTGTCCTCCAGTCCGGTCTCCGGTCATCCGCGATTTTCCTATTACAGAAATCTGGACCGACGGATGCTGTCGATTTTGTAAACTGTGGACAGCTTGGGATAGTACTTCAACACTAGGACAGAAATAGTAATACAGTATGATAGAATTCAGTTAGACGTAGTTACGTACTCAGTATTGTGAGTCTGTGACAGCAGTCATCGCGTCATCGCGTCATACCAAAGTGAAGTGCAAGTATCACGTGATTCACGTCACTACAGCGGTGGCGTTGAACTACAGAGAGTGACATCAGTAGTGGCGTCACACTACAGTACTGTACCACTGCATACTCTACCAGTGTCGCGTTTTGCAGTGTGTTGTTGTCGCTTCATACTCCATACTGACAACACCACAACAATGGTGTGGATCGATCTACCATTGAGATGACTCTAGACTGGACTCCAGTCCGGTCTCCGGTCTCAGTGCTTCTCAGTACGGAAAGCGGTAGCGAACAAAACAGTATGGTACATACAGTACGATGCTATCAACTCCATAGTATTCCTGTAATATTGAGCAAAGTGTTCCACTAGGCTGTTCTTGCCATTGAAATTCAGTCAACCAGCTCGAGCTACTCAAACTACGTGGCTCTTCCAATTTTCAAAGAAGGAAAAAAAATTGACAGAAAATTCAAGATGTTTCAGGCATTAAAGAAGATTGCTAGTAGAAGTACAAATGAAGAGAATCGCCCTACACCTCCAACGGGTGTTCAGGTCATGGATCAGACCTTGAAAAAGAAATATGCTCGTGGAGTACAATATAACAGTGAGTATTTCAATGACAGCCACAAGAATTTTCTACTTTTCATCGATTGTACAATTGCCAGTCAAAAGAGGATTTTAGCCACAGACAAATGGACATGATAGAAGGATACCTTAATTACCTTACTAATCATGATTATGCAAGTGGACAGCAGTCAATTTGCATTGTGCCTAATTGAATCAAAAAATAATTCAATACGACTTGTACAGTATCTTGCCTAATGACTCTCTGTAGTTTGATGCAGCCCCTCCAATCATATCAATCCTTTTTGGATACTTAATATCAATAGTCCAATGACTTTATCGGTCAAGAGATATTAGCCGATTTGGTCTTGACTTACTTTTCTTCCTAAAGATTCAACATGAGTGTAGAAGACTGTTCAAAATGTAATCTCAGTCAATTGGTGGATGCCTTCATTACTCATCATACTATGCAATGGTCTATCCCCTTGCAAGACTTACTTTATAAAATATTGAGCTGTCATAAATCGAAATAAACACGTACATCGACTATATTATTATGAGTCAATTTTATAAATTGTCTTCTTATAAAATCCATATATCAGTGACTCTATCTAAATCTATCTACTTGTAATGCTTATACCATATAGTTAAAGTTATTATCAAAGGTGACCGAAATACTGGCAAGAGTTGCTTATGGAATCGATTACAAGGTCGACCCTTCGCTGAAGGATATACACCTACCAACGAGATTCAGGTAGATAGAATTGACCCTGCTGAAAGTATTCACATAATCTTTTACTAGCCATGTTACATCATTCAAAGGACTTTTACACTTGCATAATACAACCCAACAATAAATAATACGGTAAACAGTTTTACACAGGTAACATGGATACGATTCGTAAGATTTTGAATAGGTATTTTTCCTACACGTACTAGACTAGTAATTGATCATGGCTATACTTTGCTATTTAAATCCCCCTACCTTCATAGTGCAGCCAACTATAAGTATACGTAAAGAGTATGCATTGAATAGACATAATACCATTTTAATGACAAGTATTTTTATGGATATAGGTTGCAAACATACACTGGAATTACAAAGGTAAGGAATGAGCGTTAATTGAAATCGATAAAGTGTATTCTTTATTCTGATTAAAGCTATCAACTACTGTATTATGAATATCTAATTTATCGTTAATTTGATCAATTTGCACTGGATGGCTGTCTTTCTTATCACAACAGTACCTTTTATTATTCATCAAATCGCCCCCACTGTAATTTCATACAGTATACAACCCAAATTTTACACTCTAACCCTTATACTCGTACACTCGATTTTCATATTACTTTATTGTTACAACTTATGAGTATTTATAGTAGTAAATGTCTAGGAATATTACAACAATGTAGTTCATAGATACCTGATTTAGTTATTTAGTTAGTTATTCTGTCTGTTTGAATTTACTCTATTTCCTTTTCTACAATTTCTCAATTATTTCTTCTTAATTAATATTAACAAGACTGGTGATATACTGTAGTTGATAAAAATTAACTCATAACATTAGAATTGCTTTGGGTATATCAACAGCGGATTAACTTTAAAATGCCTTACTAACAATAATTAAAAAACAAACCATTCTTACTTGTCCATAAATAAGATATAATACTGGTCTATTCTTATCAAATGTTTACCACGCATTTATCGATTTAGAGTATAATTACACCCTTTTATAAATTATATAATTAACAACGTGCAACAGAGTTTTATTCTTGTAGGTTGATTCTTTATTGATTATTTATACGTATGTGGGTATCGCATGATTAAGTGATTAGATAAATCTTAGGTCTTCATTAGTGGATAGTATACTCGTATACTAGACTAGTATTGTTCGTAATCTAGTACTGAACTACTCTTCCATTACGTCCTATTGCAGCTAGTGATGATGTCGTAAAAGTCGAAGTTTGGGACGTCGTCGACAAAGGTTGATTCACAATTACAAGTAATACTTTACTATTACACAGCAATCTAATCACCCTAAAATCTGTTAAGGCCGTGCAAAGAAGAAAGCAAATGCCAGTTTAAAATTAACAAATAATGAAGTAGACGTAAGTAGCATGTGTTATATGAATATATGTTTTGCACTAACATAAATCTATAACATATGAATTGTAACGAAATGAGGCTAATACCGTAACAGTTTCTACTTTCTTCTCACACTCTTTCCATATAGCTAATAGCGATGTTTTAATAGTTGATTATTCTTACTACTGCAAAGAAATTACGATAATGAATTATATTCCCTTAAATATCAAATCAAATTTGCAGGATAAAGATGATACGAACGAACGAGTACTAGATGCAGAATTTGTTGACGTTTATAAGGGAACGAATGGCGTGATTATGTTATTTGATATAACGAAGCCTTGGTTAGTAAACATGCTTAATATCAGAATGCAATGATAAGATCATCAAATCGGTATACAACATTTTGTGATTTTCATTCATTAAATTTATTTAATATCTGTAGGACTTTCCAGTACGTTGAAAGAGAGCTACCAAAAGTTCCTAAGCATCTACCTGTTTTAATCCTGGTAGTTATAAATATCTTACAATTATTTAAATAGAAATATATTATATAATATGATAGTTGTCAATCCTGTAATAATCTGCTTGTATACATATTTCCTTTTACACATCAGGCGAACTGCCGTGATATGGGTGATCATAGATTAGTTACCGAAGAAGAAGCTATAGAATGGCTGAGGCAGTTCGACGAGTAAGCATATAACCTTGACATTACTACCGTAGGGTCATATTTAACAAAAATTTTGCCGATTTTCGATGGTGACCTAGTCGTGAAGACTCGGCCTCCATTAGATACGCCGAATCTTCAATGAAGAACGGATATGGACTCAAATATCTCTATAAATACTTTAATTTACCCTATTTGCATCTGCAGGTTAGACATTCTAAAAAAGTAATGCATTTATTATCTTTTAGCGTTATCATACGTATATCTTTAACCATAGATTTTTTTTCGTTTTATAGAGAGAAACACTACTGAAACAATTAAAAATTAATACTGATGATATTTCGGTTAACAATACATTATTTTTCCTGCTAAGAAATTTTCCTATATCCCAACATTCCCTTAGCATACCTTTTATCTTTTTCTCTAACGAAATACAGGCTGCAATCGAAGAGCTAGATATCCATTTAGAATCCGAAGAACAAAATTATAAATTGTTAGTTTATTAATTAAAATTACTTATAAGATCTTTCGTGTTATCTTCTTAATTATGCACTATATCTACTTACTTACGTTTACTGTATGCATGGGATAGATTTCTTAAGGAAATAGATAAAAAAGCTAAAGATAGAACCCGTGTGGCTACTCCAGCGCAGCAAGATCAAACTCTCAGCAATTCAAGTACGAGTATGTCACGATGTTATATTTGATAAATTCGACATTTAAGCTTATAAAACATTCGTAAATGGATTAAAGCTGTAGGAAATCAAAGGAAGGAGATTCCTAGTCAGCAGCCAAGTCCAGCCCCCGCAGCAGCAAGAGCAAACGTGGAAAAACCGACGCCACCTCCTCAAAAGTTGTCTCCGAAGCCTAAAGCGAAGGAGCTATCTCAAAATGTTAATAATAGTAAAACCAATACTAACGTCACGACTAGTGAAGACAATAATACAACTCAAAAGTTATCCCTGCGAGAGAGAATGACAGCGAAATTATTTAAATCCTCTCCCAATCCAGCAGGCAACACAAAGACTGATGGTAATATTTCTTGTTACATTTTTTTAAATAAACTATAGGGGATTAATCTGGCCCATTTAATTGCCTCGATAATGAAATAACTGACTTATCTTACATTTGTAGGGCCAGCAATTGTTATTGATAGGACTACTAGGCAAACTGGTGCAAATGTTGATAGTTTCAAACCGGAAGATGACTTAGATAACTCCTTCCTAGAAGATTCTAATAAAGTAACTGAAACGACAACTGTTCCGGTTCCCGTTGACAGCAGGTATTGGTTCTATTACTGACAGTTTTCTCTCCTATTACCTAGTGTATTGTAATGATAATCATGTAAAGTATTTTATCTGCATTTATTAGTGATGATGAAGCTGACGGTAATCCTTTGGTTACTGCCGATGAAGATATCGATTTAGATGAATTCGTCACTGAAAATGCTAATGTCGCCAATACTAGAGAAAGCGATGACGACGATTTTAGTGATAGTGATGAACCGGATATTGCAAAAGATGAAGATTTCGTTTTACAACCTGAACCAGCTAAAAGTAATTAAATCAATATTAGTATCTGCTATGGTGTACTTTTCGTTGTGATCATTAATATTAAATTGCATTCTTAGAGACTGTTGTAAAATCGTCGTCGAAAGGACCCTTAAAGTTTGATTTAAAATTCGAATATGATACTCCAAAGACATCGTCCCAACCCCGTTCACCTACTTCTCCAATTTCCCAGGCAAGCGACACGACTGATGGTACAGAACCTCAGTCTTCAAATCTGAATCTCGATGACTGGCTAAATGATGATGTGGATTTAAATGTCATAAAAACGGAAGATGAGTAAGTGTCATCAAAATATTTTAGTACCGTAAAATGTGTAGATTAATTACAGGTAATTTAGCATTGTCGTAAGGAATAGATCGTTTACCAATATGTCCTGAAAATTTCAAAATTTACAGACCTACTAAAAGCAAGAAAGGAAAAGGAACTAAGAAGAGTAAAAAGAATAAAGATACTATGGACTTTAGCTACCCTGATAACGCTGCTTCCCCTACAACGCAATCATCTCCTAGTAATTATTGCGATTAATAATTGGAAAGCTTGCTTTTATCTTCGTCATATTTCAAGTTAATATATGTGTTATTTTTATTCATAGAATATCCTACTTCCCTTGATGAATTTTTACAACAAGAGGAAGTCCCTGAAAATACAGGTATTATTATAACTAAATATAGAAAGACTTCCATACAGTATCGCTGCTAAAGCTATTTAGAAAATTTAACTTTTATTTCTTATTAGAAGTTACTAAGGAAAAGAAGAAAAAGGTAATCTGTTCTTCTGTATCTGGATTCTTGAACGATATCGATGTATTTCTGTAGACAAAATTGTATCCACTGTTCGAATTTATATGATCCGCTGTACTAATTTAACAGAAAAAGAAAAAAAGTCAAGGTACCGAAGACAGTCAGGACAAGGACAAAAAGAAAAAACATAAAAAAAAGAAAAAGAAGTCAGAAGAAAATGATTATGATGAACTGTAATGAGGACCTCGATTCATACTTGTAGTAGCTTGTTACGAAAACACAAGTATTTTTAGAGATAGTATGTAATATAAATTTTACAGTATTATTTCTTTCCTTGCAATGTATGCCCTGTCTTATAAGAATTGACTTCCAAAACCACAGAATACTCGTTAAGATTTTATAATTGTCTAGGTAATGAACTCATTTGTATATGGTGTGGAAATTGATTCGTAAATTTTTAAATAGAGATATCAAAGGAATTACAGTTGAGTATAATGCAAGATTTTAATGTTATATATCTTAATACTAAGTACATTGAGTTTCAAAAGTATATAATATTAAAGTACGCAAATAGAAAGGATGCGATAACCAAAAATTGCGATAGTGGTCGATCTGCTCCTGACCGTTATACTGTATTCGTATTTGTTTGACGTTATTGGATATTACGGTAAACCATTTCATTGTATTCGAAACTAGCATTGGAAACGAACGCTCAATTTCAATTGATATTAATAGTTGAATGAATGAATGATCTACCACTTACTGAGTCGAATTCATTATATCTAAAACACTTCTTATTCTGTATGGACTATTATAATTATATATAGGTAGTTTTTCATTTAAAATAAAACATTCTACATGTACTATTTCTTATCTGTAAATATTTGATACGGATGAATGTGTCTCTAAGTAATGCGTGTATTTATTGGACAACTTGATGTTTATAGGCTATATTTATTAATGTGCAGTACTGCAATTCATATTAGCGTATTCCTATCGTCAAAATTTTTAGAGTAAAACTCTTAAACATGAAGAAATCAAAATTTGACCATAATACACGTCTTTTATTAACTACCCCCTTTAATGGGAGAGCACGTTTTTTACTATTCTATTGACATAACGGCATGAATAAGAGATAGATCAATACGAGTATATCCCATGAACTTTTTATTAGCAAGAACCTATTTTGTAATATACTTCTGAAGTTTAATTCTTAGGCGATAGTGAAATGATAAATCAAAACTTTTTATTTCATGTTACTGTAAATATGTATCTTCAAGACCGTAACATGCATTAGATGATTGCAGAATTAACAGTTAAGAAAAATTGAATAGATTTCCAAATTATAGCTAACACTCAATGACTTTGTACTATACGATTACATAATGAGTAATTCAATTGTTTTTAACGATGCGAAGGCCGCATATACTCTAAATAGAAATTTATAACGTTTTCAGAATACTCGTATTCCGTGTATGTATTTATGATAGTAAGAGCTGGTTTAATAATGCTATCCTTAATTTACTTTGCGCCAATACGCGTCAAAGAATAAGATGCTGCACAGTTCCAAGGCAACAATAAATTCGGTAACACGAATTAGCATATCTCCTGCAATTTACATAGCATTTAAGGACCTGGTAAATATTTTGCTTCCAGTAGCATTTTCTCATACAAATAGTAGTGACGAATTTTTCGCATTAATCACTTCAAATTATATCCAAACCATGCAAAAATAATTATAGCAATTATGCCAATCAGTATCGCAACTATGAGTTGCATTGATGAAGCTGAAATTAAAAAATAATTATTAGCATTGAATATTATAGAATGTGTAGAATCAATTCTATAATTATTATTCAATTACCTCTTTCGCTGTTATCTGCAGATTTCTGAGGTGGGTTGGTAGCATCTGGTTGAACGCTTTGCTTAGTTGGTATTTTTATTAATTGCTCATCTGTATAAAAAATAAAATGGTAATTATTTAAATAAATTCTGATAATAAATTAAATTTTCTCACCAGGAAATTCTTCGGCAGATTCCATTTTGCAAGTTTGCATTTCAGAGCCATACAAGTCAGATATTCTTTCCAACGATAACTATGTCAATTTTTTATGTCATTTAAATATTAGAAATTGGGTATACAGAGGAATGACAGATTTAATACGGTAGCTAGAATTTCAGCAAACAGATTATAAAATTTATATATTGCTTAATATACGTATAGTACTGTGAATACAAAACGTCTATTTCACCTTGACGTCCTCATCTTTGAACATATAATCGCAAATTTTTAATCTGAATTTCGGATGCTCATACTTGACGCGTCTAGGAATTGACCAGCGATAACGACGCTCTAAAAATTTCAAGTAACATAATTGTAACGCCATTTTACTTAGATTTATTAATTTTTAGGCACAAAACTGACCATTTAACTTAGGTTCATTTTGCTCAACATCTTCACATAGTAAACGAATTCGTGCATGCAAACTTCGTATAATGTCGACTTTAATAGCCTAGTTCAAAACGTGCGATAGTGATTTTAATTCGAATGAGTTGTTAGTAACTAATTGGTAGATCATATTAATAATTGTAATGGAGTTATCCCGCCTATTTTTTAATAATTACATGAATAGCTTCTGCAACAGTAGCTTTATTGTGTACATAGGCAAAGCAGTCCATTTCGCCATTTATATTAATAGCATATTTGTAATCCGCTTCCTGGGGCTTCGTTGTTGCGTTGGCGATATTCTAAATTTCAAGTAGTTATTTGGTATCACGTTTGTGTCAAAATACAGTACATTGAAGACAATGATATAATAAGCATTCAATTTGCTATATTAGACAAAAATAGAATGGTCTGAGTAGGTTATTATTGCAAGAACCTTGTAAGAGTTGTATAAATCAACAGTGAATGTTTGTGCGGTGTTTGTATTTTTTCCGGTCTAGTTCCCAAATAATATGGGAATAAAATGTATATTTAGAAGCATAAAAGTATTACAATAATTATCAATAGTCAACGACTATAGAGTCCGATTGAGATTTAACAAGTAAATTCTTAGAATCACTTACAACAAGCAATTGACTAGGCTCTCTTAATTCGGAGTTTATCATTGCATGAGCAGCAGTTAATTGCTTATTAACATTCGTTAGACTCACCTAAAGATAATTAAATAAATATTGATTAAGTATCATACGTACATAACATGCGAATATTTCTTTTTTAAATAAGTAACTAAAACTAACCATGATTTCGTTACTAAGATTGCCAGAACTCGACGATCGAACCATAATTGATGCATCTGCTAGGAAAGCACAACGCAGATAATGACACCTCCCAATAAAATTTTGACATTTCCAATCCGTGGGCTGAGCGGATGTCTTTGAGTTTTATAGATAAATTTAATTACGTCTATTATAAGTTTCCTTCAAATGGGTGGATTGTCATTTAAGTTACCTTCAAACTAGAGTATTAATGCTTTCATATCAAAACTTACATGTGGATTATTAATGTCGAAGCTCTTGCATGATATTCTAGAAATTTGTTAAATTTGATAACTTCAAGCACAAATATGATTGCAGGGGTAACAAACATTTGCAATTATATTAAATTTGTAAGCTTTAAATGTCGATAATATATCACTTTCGAGGTTATAATTATTTTGGATTAGGAGTTCTGCATAGACAATAATTATGTGGATATAATTACAGTAATAAAGTCTTACTAATTGACAAATTATAAATGCGCCTAGATTATAGTACCTTTAGTCGATAATATTACAATAAAATAATATAATTTTATCATTTATGGGTACACATCGTATGTTTACTGATCAAATTTTAGAATCAAGGATACTTTTTGGTATTTGAAGAAACATATAAAAGGATTCCATTTCCTGGACATAAAGATTTATTGTCGACAACACTTGTAGCGTGTTGCATCTCTAATCGGTTAGCTTTCCAAGCCGCATTGAGTATCTGTTTTAACCGTCCATTTATACCTGACTGGATGACATCGGGCGACGCAAAAACGTAGATACCTACAACCTTTATTCCTCCAGGTAACGAACTATTTACCTAAGTAAATATTTAAAGTGAAATGATTAACAATATCGTGCTGTCATTATTGCTGTTAAAGTAGATATATCATTGCACGTCATGTTCATCCTTGATGCCCTAACAGTATTACCTGTCTAGCGTGCTCGGCTACCCAACCGATGTCAAACTGATCTAATGATTTAGGCTGTGCCTTTTTAGGCTCTTCACTCTGTTCATCTACATTCATGCATTAGCATCAAAAGAATAGTTATCTTCGTGAATGTACATAACGTTGTATAAGCTAATGCATCAAAATTGGAATATTATACAAGTTTTCATTATGACACAGAATCTATTTGATAATAGACATACTAATACTCAATTTATGGCAAGTGCACCAGTAGTAACTTGTTCTTAGTCCACATAGAAAAATTAGATAATTACTAGAATTTTTAAGATGTATCAAGCTATCGTAGGAGTAGCACGTTTGCCAAAGCCAAAGATACGTGTATTACAAAATAGAGCAATGCCAACTCGATACTATTGTGTTGGATCTATGGATTTATAATGATTAACATGATAACCTATCCTAGATTTCATTTTAAGATCTTACCACTTAGTTCTTCAGGATCTGGTGTTCGTATAGGTGAAACAATATAGGCTTTTTGACCGAAATTCTACAAGTTAGCAGGGATTAAGAGGTAGAGAAATCGAGAATAAATATTTCCGTACAGTACAGGTATATTTGAGATTAGATAGCACGATGAAGATTAGTTAACGATTTATAAAAATATTTTGGAAGGCTGCTCAAGTAAGAGTCTACTACTCGATAGGTACACAAACAGTAAACTTTATGAATAAATAACAATGCATTATTTATCTACAATTGGCTAGTAATAAATGATATATTTAATCTGTTGGGCAATATAAAAATGTATGTAAAATATAATCAGTTCCATATTGTCGATGATACTGTGAAATGTACATTATCCAATCCGACTACCATTAAGGCTATTACGCCTATAAAAGTAGTGAAAAATAATACTAATGCTATGCAATATGTTAGCTTTGAGAATGCTATTATCACTCTTAGCTTTAATGAAAGTATAGAGCCGATTGCTATACAGCAGTTGATACAACAACGAAAAGTGTAGTGCAACAGCGTCTAGTGTCATTCATTTGTAATAAAAATGAATGAACTTGTATTGGATAAGAGCCTATTTACCTGTCCAATTAATAGGCCAATTTCAAGTGGAACTTTACCAAATAATGAGAATAAATAATTCTCAACGCTGTCTTCACCAATAACAGTTAAACCCATTGAGATCAATTTCCAAGATGGACTAAAACACGTCTAGTAGAATAGAGGATTTAACGGTACAAGACTTGCTACAGTCTGAAAAAGCTGGATATCAATGATACTTGCAGCACCTCTACTAGTAAGTGAAAGGCGCTATCTAATAACAACCCAACGGTCAATCTCGATGCAAGAAGAGATGGCTGTCTTAAGACGTAATTTGATGTAGCAACAGCCTTAAAATAAAGATGTTCTACACCACTTTACTAACGCTAGCTTGAATAAAGTTGAGCTTTCGATTTGTCCTTTCGGATGGGATGACTAAGAATACTGCAAGCGAGCACGATCCACCTTGCACTCTATTTTACTATAATCACGATAATCGCTACTGATTGTGATCTATTCACTAGTTTCCTTCTTCTCACTAGGACCCAAATTATCGTTATACCATGAAAGTCTTGATCATTGTGACTGGAAGATGGAATCCTTAACAAAACCGGGTCTCAAGAGGACAAGGAAGAGCAGAAAGATGCAAGCTATAATCAGGTGCCGTGGTCATGAATGCCGATATTTACAACCGTTGGCCAAGTACCAAAAACATAGTTCATGTCCTAGTATAATACTAGTTGTAACCGCAAATTGATAGCGCAATGGAATCTACTACGCTCAATATCTTGTTCTAGTATCCATGTTACTACAGTATGATGTTAGCAACAACCTTAGTGTTTATCCAAGGATAATGATGGCCATTACTACTGCATTTCTATGGCATATTCTAAGGTAGACGGAGCGCTGATTTTGCATAGCGTTTATCCACTGACAAGGATGGCCACTACTACTGCATTACTATGGCACATAGCAAGGTAGACGGAGCGCTGATTTTGCATAGTGTTTATCCACGGATAATGATGGCCATTACTACTGCATTTCTATGGCACCTTCTAAGTTAGACGGAGCGCTGATTTTGCATAGTGTTTATCCACGGATAATGATGGCCATTACTACTGCATTTCTATGGCACCTTTTAAGGTAGACGGAGCGCTCATTTTGCATAGTGTTTATCCACGGATAATGATGGCCATTACTACTGCATTTCTATGGCACCTTCTAAGGTAGACGGAGCGCTCATTTTGCATGGCGTTTACCCACTGACAAGGCCATTACTACTGTATTACTATGGCATATTGCAAGGTAGACGGAGCGCTCATTTTGCATAGCTGATTTCTTTATACACTGACAAGGATGGCCATGACTACTGCATTACTATGGCACATTGCAAGGTAGACGGAGCGCTCATTTTGCATGGCGTTTACCCATTGACAAGGCCATTACTACTGTATTACTATG
The DNA here is from genome assembly GCF_000150275.1 of Trichoplax adhaerens. Taxonomy (NCBI): domain Eukaryota; kingdom Metazoa; phylum Placozoa; class Uniplacotomia; order Trichoplacea; family Trichoplacidae; genus Trichoplax; species Trichoplax adhaerens. Next base: position 4,504,379 of record NW_002060944.1, on the reverse strand, counting down.
GCACATTGCAAGGTAGACGGAGCGCTCATTTTGCATGGCGTTTACCCATTGACAAGGCCATTACTACAGTATTACTTTGGCACATTGCAAGGTAGACGGAGCGCTCATTTTGCATAGCTGATCTCTTTATACGTATATTCAGACGTAAATAGGACCTAGTTGATACTAAGTCCAATACCGTAATGAGTCTAATGACGTCTATTATCCAATTGGATGAATTCTGAGCTCGATCAAATGTAAAATATCTAATTGCAATACTGAGTGATTTTTATTTCAGTCTCCTCATAGAGTAATTCTACCCAATTCCTCTTACCGATTCGATTCGGGAGATCGGTACAATGATCGTGTTGTTATCATGCTCATTGGTATTCTCCAATGCTTACAACCATGCTATAGCAATAACTATGTCATTTATGATCTGTACACTAGTAATATTCAACGATCACAGCAACTTAATGTCACCATAGCCCTCTTATAGCATGAATGGTGTAGCGGATAAATCCTCTAAGCTCCTTGCACAGCTCTACAGTAATGTAGGAACGACTAAGGAAGAGAAGCGTACAGTACAGTATAGTGCTCCCCCCTCCAAATTTGCAGGTTTCTCCTTCCTATGGTCATTCTACTCTGCCCCTCAAAACGTCTACCGTACTCTATCGGCAGGCAACAGCTCATTTAGCCACTTTCACCTTGAAAATTAGCTGCAGCAAACCGATCAACTGCCTTATTAAGTCTCGTAACCTTTCAACTTGCAAAGGCATTACGTAATCTTTTCGAGGTTTCCCTTCTTAGGTGTCCAGTAGAACCATACTGATCTACTACAGTCCTTCTTTCTCCTCATCAAGTCTCGTAACCTTTCAACTTGCAAAGGCTTTACGTAATCTTTTGGAGGTTTTCCGTTATTAGGTGTTCAGTAGAACCATACTGATCTACTACTGTTCTTCTTTCTCCTCATCAAGTCTCATAACCTTTCAACTTGCAAAGGCTTTACGTAATCTTTTGGAGGTTTTCCCTTCTTAGGTGTTCAGTAGAACCATACTGATCTACTACTGTTCTTCTTTCTCCTCATCAAGTCTCGTAACCTTTCAACTTGCAAAGACTTTACGTAATCTTTTGGAGGTTTTCCGTTATTAGGTGTTCAGTAGAACCATACTGATCTACTACTGTTCTTCTTTCTCCTCATCAAGTCTCATAACCTTTCAACTTGCAAAGGCTTTACGTAATCTTTTGGAGGTTTTCCCTTCTTAGGTGTTCAGTAGAACCATACTGATCTACTACTGTTCTTCTTTCTCCTCATCAAGTCTCGTAACCTTTCAACTTGCAAAGGCTTTACGTAATCTTTTCGAGGTTTTCCCTTCTTAGGTCTTCAGTAGAACCATACTGATCTACTACTGTTCTTCTTTCTCCTCATCAAGTCTCGTAACCTTTCAACTTGCAAAGACTTTACATAATCTTTTCGGAGGTTTTCCCTTCTTAGGTGTTCAGTAGAACCATACTGATCTACTACTGTTCTTCTTTCTCCTCATCAAGTCTCGTAACCTTTCAACTTGCAAAGACTTTACATAATCTTTTCGAGGTTTTCCCTTAAGCGTCGAGTAGAACTCTACTGTACTAAAGTTTCTTCTTTCTCCTCAGCCTCGGTACTGGTACCAGTACCGGACTGTATCAGACAGTGGTCCGGACCGGACCAGACCAGGAAGACCTCGACGTACAGTACAGCATTACCGTACCGGTAATGCTGTCGAAGTCATCTTGACGTCATCCATTCCCAAACGACAAGATGGCCAAAGTCAAGTATAAGAAATTAGGCCGCTCGAAAAAGAAATTATGTCCAGCCATTAACTGGCCTTTCATGGTTATGAGATTAATCCATGTCGCCATCACTACAGCGATCGTGATTATTATTACATTGAAAAATTCAGGTAAGATTGGTCATAAAGAATCGACTACATATGTAAACTATCCATTATGCTGTAAGTACTGCAAACAGTACGCTCGTTTTGCTACTCCCAAGTTGGAGTTACCGTTGGAAATGCGATAGAAGTAATGAATAAGAATGTTAGAATGTTACTGCCTGATGATAGCACTTAAAATAGCCATCATCATTGCGTTACATGACGAGGATCAATAGTATCGGTCGAGAACGACGTTATATGTCGAGCACAAGTTAAATAAATAATATGAAGAAATTCAAATTGATGATACGTAGATACTGTACCCAGTGTACTGCTTACAACTTGAAAGGAGTAACCGGGATATTTTCATCCTAGTCAATTCTAATCGTGACGATTGTCAATATCATCCTAACTTGCTTGCTTAGTGGTGATGATATAATGTCGTGATAGATACCTAATTACTTTACTAGAAAATAGTTTACGTAAATAGTTAATACAATATGCTAGCGTAGCCTACTCAACGCAGTAATTGATTTCTTGAATTCTTTTGACATCATGGCAAACAGAACTGAGCAACGCTATGAAAATGGTGGACACTTCATCAGTCTTATATACTGGCTTTTATTTTGGCTTGCTAAGCGTCTCTTTTGCTCTTTACTTTATCACGTCTTTTATTGATCCTGGTTATGTTCAAGATGGAGACGATAATTGTAATTTGACGTACAATCAGCATGCTGATGAAGAAAATGTAAGTTGTTTTTTCCCTTTACATCATGCTGCATAGCGTTTGATCTTTTTATCGACATCAGCTGTAGTAGGGATATGATGGATTGTTATACGAATATCAAGCACTCTGTAGAGTAGAATGTAATTTTGATCAAGAACGTTTATACTACACTTGTAAATCGAAATGATTTCATTATTCAAAAAATGTACTTAAAGTACTTTTCTATAGTATACTATACAAGTATACTTTTAGTTAGGGAATAGATAATCAATTATTATCGATAATCTCTAGCCCTATGAAATTCATTTTTAAGCAATAAACAGTGTTGTAATAACTATATTGAATAAGTTTATAAGACAACAATTAGCAATTTTTCTGATATAGTTTAACAACAGAGAAGAGAACATGTAGTAGACTCTTGCGACGTAAAACTTAGTCTTTCCGCTAAGAGACAAAGTCATTCGTAGTTACAAAATTAATGATATACGTACAATACGATAGATACTGTTCTAGTTTAACATCATCCTTCCTCTAATAAAGTATTCTTATGGTACTTTTTGTGACATAATCAAGTTAATCGATAGCAGTTTGACTACTCAGCCGCAACAAGATCCAGTACCTTCTGAAAATGAAGAATATAAAGCAAATGATCAACAGCATACGACACGGAATAAAATCTCAAAGCCTATAGTCCCTCGCCGTTGTGGTTTTTGCCGCACTATACAACCTATCCGTGCTAAGCACTGTGCTGATTGTAAAAGATGTATTCGCCGTTGGGATCATCATTGCCCTTGGGTAGCTAACTGTATTGGAGAACGTAATCATCGATTCTTTTGGGCGTTCTTATTAGTCGAATCAACGTTAATTATTTGGACAATTCGAATTACTTGGTAAGTAAATAATAACAATATATTAATAAATCGTAGACCTTATAACCTATTCTGCGTGCATTGGAATGGTCTGTTGCAAACGCTGTAACTTTCAATCAACGACGCTTTCTAATGTTGCCCCATAGTTTCTTATAAAGTACTGTGATATATAACTTGATGTTAAAGATAAATAATAACGTTTAAATTTTTTATACTACTGTATAGGACATCTATCATGTGGAAAGGCAATTTAAGTTCAACTTTTGGATCTCATATTATCAACATTTTTGCCTTAGTAGTCTTAGTCTTTTTTATGATTATCTCCGCTAGTTTATTATGTTGTCATACCGTTCTCATTTTCTCCGGTAAAACTACTTGGGAATTTGTCTCGCATTCTCGCATCACATACTTAAAACATTTACAAGAGGATCAGAACCCCTTTGATGAAGGAATGCTTGCTAATGTTTTCAATTTTCTATGTCGTTTTAAAGTACGTGATTGGGGTGCATTATTAAATAAGGGAATGCAAAGCGCAAATGTAAATTCTAACGTTTGATCCTAAATCTTAATCACTTCTACGCGTATATTAATTTATTGTCAAAGTATATTTTTTTTATAGACAGTTGTTGCTGTAAAAAGAAGCTGTGTTTTAATGTTTGTCCATAGCGTACTGTACTTTATTTTAAAACTGTAATATAAAACTAAGGAAATTACATTTAATTTGTGAAAGCATAGCAGATAGACATAGCTGACAAGCCAAAGCTATATCATTTACAGTACTACGAGGACTAAAAATTATACGCCTGAATTAAAGTTTATCTTATTAACTTGATATCGGTATACAGATGTAAATAGCATAAAAATAATTGATGCAAGGTATAAAAGAAAATAAAAATCTGATACCAATGTAATAGACAACTCAAATCCATTATCCGTATTAATGCGGGTATTAATACAGGGCGTTTACCATAATTATCTACTAAATATCTATCACATTCGTTTCATAAACAACCAATGAAAAAATAGGTAATCTTCATTGAATATGTAGGCTACTATACTAAGTTCTACCGTGCAAAGACTTTTAAAATACTGTACATAAATACTTGAATATTAGATAAAATACACTCAGAAATCGGCATTACAACAAGCGTACGTCAAATACCTTCACCATAAAAATTATTACAATAAATATAAATTAATTATAACCAACTCTTATATAGAATAATTGACGTCGTAATAAAGTATTCGTAACCGTTGCTAACTGCATCTAATATATCAACTAAATGCAACTGCAAAGAATATACTATTTACTCAAGGTAAAATTTTTGATCTTTAAAGCATTGCCAAATCAATTTTGAGGCGATTCTGCATTTTTGAACAAACTATGTTATTCAAACTTATAACAAAGTGGTATGATACCGTTCTATACTATGTATTCCGTAATACATAGCAGACGTATGCATACACATCAGCACATATCAACATGTTATAAAAATGTACATATTCCAAATATTTCACATACACAATGTGCCTCTATTAATGAATTCAGAAAAATAATTACTAAGGCAATAAAGCGAAATTAGTAAAAATTGAACTCTACTTAACTTGAGTATTCAAGTAACATCGGTTCAATTCTGGTAATAAAATATAATTGCCCTCAAGAATACAATAAACTGCGGCCAGCGAACTTGCGAAAGAGGATACCATGTCATATTAGGTATCACGAAGATTTTGTAAAATCATTGACATTGCAGATTTCTTACATTAGTCTGTTTTTAGCGAAAGACTACGGATATGATATTCTGAGAGATATTCATTGCTAACAGTAGATGGAGCCTCAGTCAATAAATCTTTACCAGATGCAGATTTAGGAAACGCAATTACATCCCGTAGACTGCTTGAGTTGCACAGAACAGCCATAAAACGATCAAACCCTAATAAAAACGTTCCGTTGTTCAGACATTTACTGTATGATTCAACCGAGTAATTTTAATAGCTAACCTAATGCTATTCCTCCATGGGGTGGACATCCGGATTTAAGGCCCTTTAACAGGTGTTTAAATTGAGAGGCATTGACCTATAAGAAAAATACGGATCGTTACAAGGAGCATCGATATGCTTTAAGAAAATTTTCTACAAACCTTTAATATCTTTTCAAAAATTTGAGTTTGCAGATTGAAATCGTGAACTCGAATAGATCCTCCGCCAACTTCATTACCATTAAGCACGAGATCATAATGTTGTCCCAGTACCTAAAGCAGCACAATAATTATGTACATCAAAACTGTTTGCAAAATGTGCTATTTTGTATCTAATACTGATAGACTGGCTATTAAAATTACATTATGAGTGCATAGGTAAATAGCAGAACTAACCTTTAAGGGATCGGTAAACAGAATATTGACGTCCTCTGCTACTGGTGCGGTAAAGGGGTGATGTGTGGATTCAATCATAGAGTCTGAAAGCATTAATACGCTATATCAGCAAACGCGTAGCTACTAGTTCTGCGAGAGAAAATTTTATGTAGACCTGATTCATCATTAAGTGTAAAAAGTGGAAAATCTTCAACCCATAAAAATTTAAATTCGTTGGGATCCCGGAGTTGGATGCCTTATAATAGTAAAAAGATCGATTAAAAATTTTAAAAAGTAGAAACAGAAAACTGAAAAAGTTGTTTTTAGATCAAAAGTCTAACCTTTTGCTTCCAATAAATCAGCACAAAACAAACGCAGCTTACCTAACAAAAGATTCTAACGAGAAAAGATATTAAAAAGTAATAGATAAAATCGTATTACTTATATTGATATGCTTACAGGTTTATAGTTTACTCCAGCAGATAAAATAACCAAATCTCCAGGTTTGATTGCTTTTTCATTTTGTAACTGGGACTTCAACTTGAGTTGGAAATCAGATGAGATATTACCTTTCCAACTACCATCTTCCCGTATACGCAACATAGTAATTTTCTAAATTTAGGATGTTAGAATGACAGCGTTAGTCTATATCTTACTCCATCGCCAAACGAAAAATCTAATATTTGCCTACCCCTGTGTCATTTTTGTCAACGAAATCATGAATTTGGTTTAACTCCTTGTTCTTGAAATGGTTCTAAAAGAAATCATGTAGGCATACTGTTAGCGAATACAACGTCATAGATATTTTTCTTAGTTGTGCATATTATCTCCATAATGTACAAATTCTATAGATACTGTACCTCACCACCAGGTATAACTATCATCGACGCTTTAACAGTTGCCTTACTACTAGAGTCAACATCAAATAAATAACCAACTGCTTCGGTAATATCGTGGATCTAAGTTGAAATTTTATACATTTTTATAGTAAAAATTTACAACAGCATCATTTTAATAACAAAATAATTTTTTTTTGCGAACCTTCATATCAAATCTTACGTCCGGCTTATCGGAGCCATACTATAGTTATAACACAAAAATTAATATTAATTTTCTCTGCAGTATCGAGTTTAAAGGATACTCAGTTAAAAGTTATTTAACACATGGAACCTTTGTAACTGCATCGGCAAACGACATTCTAGGAAATGGAATTGGTGTCGAGAGCTTATGTCCAGTAATGGGCCAAATATCGTGAATCATATCTTCAATAAGACTTTGAATGTCATACTGATTAACGAATGACATCTCCAAGTCAAGCTACGAAAACATAATTCGTTAGTTTCTTTACATCATGTACGGTTAGTTTGACTTTATATAGTATACCTGAGTAAATTCTGGCTGTCTATCAGCTCTAGAATCCTCATCACGGTAACACCTTGCGAACTGAAAATATCTACGTGATGGAAAGTTTCTCATCAAAATGTGTATATGCAATACAGTATAATAATAGAATTTTAAATGCAATTAAATTTATTAAACTGCATCAAAGAATAAAATACTTACCGATCTAATCCCCCAACCATGAGAAGTTGTTTGAACTATTGATCAAGTTTGATAGTGCATTAGAATTTATTCTAACTTGATAGCATTAAAATTAGTAAATCCATTTCATTTATTGTATATAGAATTACAAACGAAAATAGAATTAACCTGTTGCGGGCTTTGAACTAAAGTATAGAATAATTCAGGCTGCCTGGTAGGAACTAAAAATTCTCTAGCACCCTGTAATAGTGAAAGTACAGTATAAGCTTCATTTTCGATTGCGAGTGTCATCCAGTATGGTTTAATTAGAAAGATAGTCAGAGAGTTTTACTTCTGGTGTCCTTTTAAACAATGTCGGAGTTTCAACTTCAGCAAAACCTAATATAGGACATTTATTTAAAAAATTTAAACATTTTCGACTGTATTATATTAGACCACCTAGCGTCACTGGCTACATTTGCTGTATGCTTCTCTATAATACCTGCTCGATCAATTAGAAATTTTCGCATTGCCATGACGATATTGGACCTTAATCTCAAATTCTGTTGCAAATTCGAAGACCGTAAGTCGACGTATCTATACTGTAATTTAAGCTCATCCTTTGCCTACCAAAATAAAAAAATTTTACATTTCTCTGGTTAAATGCTAATAACAATATCAGCTAAATTAGTGGTAAAAAATTGGAAATGTATGCAAATTTTTCAGTGATTAATAGTAGGCTAATACTAAATTGATTGAAAATAAAATATTTGTTAAAACCTTGTATCCTTTATCGGATACTTGAATTGGTAGTTCTTCAGCTTGGTTGACAATATTTACGTTGTCAACAACTACTTCAATTTCTCCGGTAGGCATATCCTAAAATTGTTGATTGAGATAGATTTTGATCTATGTACAATAACTATAGCTATTGATTGATTATCACCTTATTAATCATATTTTCAGGTCTTGCATTGACAGTTCCAGTGATACCAATCACACTCTCCACCGACAGTTTTTCAAGTATATTGTAAACTGGGGAAGTTTTCTACAAATGCAACACGTAGTTTTTGAAGAGCATCAGATAAAATGCCAATGTAGATAATTGCAATGCAGCACACTATTACCACGTAAAATTACAGTACTAAATATCACCCAGTTGCATAGTGTACAGTATTTAAGGTAAGACTATTCTGAAATAGATAGTTTCACTTTAATTTCTTTATGCAATTATATTTTATTTATAGATTGATTATGCATTTTTATGCAACTGAAATAATTGTAAGTATTTAAATGCTACGTTAATATAGCAGATAGCTCAAGACTGCATGCTAATATACAAATCAATATACTGATTAGCTGTAATTAGAATTACTATTCGAAAAGATACGCAAAGACGCTCAGTTATAACCATGTCGATAATTAGCATAATTGACGTAAATCATTCTAAATACCTTGACGAAGAGCTGAGTGCTGCCATAAGCGTCATGCAAAGTTAAAAAGAATGGACCATTGACAAATCGCCTATAAATATTGCCATACACGATATAATATCCAATTTTGAGAAACGATTTTAATTCAGCTTCAACAACTAAAACTTGAATTAATTCTTAGTATCACAGTGTGCAATCTGCTTGTAAGTACAAAATAAACATTGTTCAATAAGTTATTGATCTTCTATTTTGGGGAAATATGTGTACGAGTACATTAACCATCCCATTACGCTACCTCCATACGAGTATTATCATAAGTCAATTTATGCATTCTTATTGGGCTATTTAGGCTTGAAGATGTAACTGCTCAACTGCTGAATAATTGTGCTACGGTCATCCTGTATGCTACTTGTATACAGGTTTGAAATACTGTCATTCTTAATTCATTTGTTCATCATACTTGTATATCGTTCAATTATAATTGTATACACTCACTAACAGATTAAGACTTTATTCATGGTACAAGAAATATAAGTAGCAGCGTTAAATGGAATTTATAGGCTATCAGAAAGCGTAGATTGAATTTTAATAAGTATCATTTCAGCAGTTCATGAGTGTCATTGATCAGTCATTGTGAATTTATTGCTGATTGGAAGTATTCATCCATACCTAATATGGCGAACCCATCCGTATAATTTTACTTCCTGTCCTGCATCTTCTTTGCGTAACTGACCACATGTATGACTTCTAGAGCAATATTTGGCTGTAAATAGTCCGATAATGTGAGCACAATGTTAGTATTGACAGCCATAAATGAAATGCCATGACATCTGCAGATCTTGATCCTAAGTGTAGCACATGGATACTCGTATAGTATCGTACAGTACAACATCTGGAAATGCATCTTTTTAGTCTCCATTGAAGGTGATCGAGTTGAGTACTAGTGTATAGTGTGCATGAAGTCTCACTATACCTATATATACGTATATTAAAAGCATTAAAGTATTTAGGAAAATTTGATATTACTATATCCTTTTACCGTGCTACACTCGAATATTTGACTGCGAAATATTGTGCAAAATTACAGGTAGTATTAAGTAAGATGCAAGATTGTCCTACCGACCTAAACTGCTGCAGCATCTTATGCCTGGAGTTGTAATCTTGCGATATGCAAGCATACAGTTGGATACCGAGGATCGGCTAATACGACAGATATAATTTCTCCACATTAGCTTTAACAGTGGTGATTAACAAAATGAAGAAGCATCTAGCTCTATCCTATCCGGCTTTAACTCTGGATGGAAACCACCTCAGTTTCTGCCTTTTATTCTGCTACAGTGTACAGTATAATGTGGCTACTACTGTACTGTAGATTCTACTGTACAGAAGAGGCCCTTCTTGTACTGTAGTTCTTTATCGCTGGTGATTGATGACAATTGTTTTGCACACTAGTTAGAAGCCTTTCTTGTAATGTCCTGTACTGTAGTGTAGAGTGTACTGTACTGTACGCTATACAGTACAGTACTATGGTTCTTCATCGCTCCCCATTGCTGACAATTATTTTGCACGCTACTTGTTCATATCATCTTTCTTCGTAGTAAAAACATCTTTTAATATAGTAAAAAGAGAGAGGGACAGGAAATGGATGATCAGTAGACTGGAAATAGAGATTATTCAAGAAAGAAGAGATGCTCAAAATGAGAAAGCCTACTGTATTCGCTGTCGAATTAATTTCGTACTGTCCGTGATGTGATTTGAGCGATAGAGTACGTAGAATAGAATAGAGTAAAATAATGACAAGCTTGCGCATTTGTCTGTAAACCACTGAAGCAGACAGACATTATTTCTTTTTTAGTAGAGCAAATAATATACTGTCATGGCCTACTAAATTCAGCGGTGAATTTAGCAGCCCATGACCATGATATTATGCTGTACAGAGTACAGTACTATGATTACTGTCACTGTTTTATTCTCTAGCGTCTAAATATCTAATGACGACAGTTCATAATTAGAGTTACTATAAGGGTTGTTATGGCTTTCGAATTTTGAAAATTGGTTTACATACTGTACAGAAGGACTACTGTCACTGGTTTGTTCTCTAGGATCTCAATGTCTAATGGCGACAGTTGATGGTTAGAGTTACTATAGGAGTTATTATGGTTTTGGAATTTTAAAAATGTTTTTACATACTTGTAGTGTACGGGTTATTAGCTCTAAACTACTGTAATTAGCTGAAATCACTACAATACTGCACTGGACTATGATTACTGTCACTGTTTTACACCCTAGGGTCTCCATGTCTAATGGCGACAGTTGATGGTTAGAATTACTATGGGAGTTATTATGCTTTTAGAATTTAGAAATGTTTTTACATACTGTACTGTACTATGATTACGGTCACTGTTTATTCTCCAGGGTCTCAATGTCTTATGGCGACAGTGGATGGTTGGAGTTACCATAGGGGTTATTATGGTTTTTGAATTTTTAAAAACTTTTTACATACTGTATGTCTTAGCTAGGATCCCCCTTCATTACATCGCCTTTTTCTTTTCTTTCCTCCTCTCATTATGATTGACTATAGAGAATTTCACGTGAAATGGACGTGGAGGAATTCTATTCAATTTACAATGTATATACATACAGTACACTGCAATAATGGATGAATTAGTAATTTTCTCTCTTTAGTGGTCCCTAGGGACTAAAAAAGAAAGTTTCTTGGTAGTTCATGATGTCTCTACCGACTCCTAATCTATATACATATACAGTATATACACTGCAATAATGAATGAATTAGTAATTTTCTCTCTTTAGTGGTCCCTAGGGACTAAAAAAAGAAAGTTTCTTGGTAGTCCATAATGCCTCTACCGACTCCTAATCTGTAATACATATACATACACTGCAATAATGAATGAATTAGTAATTTTCTCTCTTTAGTGGTCCCTAGGGACTAAAAAAAGAAAGTTTCTTGGTAGTTCATAATGTCTCTAGCGTCTCCTAATCTGTATACATACACATACACTGCAATAATGAATGAATTAGTAATTTTCTCTCTTTAGTGGTCCCTAGGGACTAAAAAAGAAAGTTTCTTGGTAGTTCATGATGTCTCTACCGACTGCTAATCTATATACATATACATACACAGCAATAATGAATGAATAAGTAATTTTCTCTCTTTAAAGAGTGGTCCCTAGGGACTAAAAAAAAGAAAGTTTCTTGGCAGTCCATAATGCTTCTACCGACTGCTAATCTGTATACATATACATACACACTGCAATAATGAATGAATTAGTAATTTTCTCTCTTTAGAGTGGTCCCTAGGGACTAAAAAAAGAAAGTTTCTTGGTAGTCCATGATGCCTCTACCGACTGCTAATCTATATACATATACATACACTGCAATAATGAATGAATTAGTAATTTTCTCTCTTTAGTGGTCCCTAGGGACTAAAAAAAAGGAAGTTTCTTGGCAGTCCATGATGTCTCTACCGACTCGTAATGTTACAGTAGGATGATTCCTTCTTACAGTGTACAGTGCTGCTGCAACTCTTGGTACTGTAGCACACGCAGCACTTTTCTTCTCCTTCAGCCGATCTTTGTTACAATCGTATAGCCTTGCCGCCAGCATGACGATACAATTTTGCAGCCGAATCTAGGTACTGTACACTGTACAGTACGCAGTCTCAGCGCAGGACGGGAGTGTGGTCTAGAGATGGTCAGTATAAAGTGTCGAAGCAAAAGGCTTACCGGTTAGTCTATTCTGAAGAAGTTCCAACTTGCCAAACCCTACGCCAAGGTGAGCTCAATCTCCATTTCTATCCATATATAAATATACATGCAATCGTCATTCTTAGACAGTAATTCACCGTGTGAATAACTTGGTTTGTTGCAAACTTTTGCTCATCTTTAAACCAGCGAGAACTGCTGCTGACTTTACTTCGTGATTTTGTTTGATAATACGAGCACGATACTTGGGCAACTCGAGCTTGCAACGATGGATTAATGTCCTAATTGATTTTGTTGTCATACGAGTATTCAATGAATTCATAAATGAATGTATCAATTTCACATTTTCTATGGCGGTAACATAGTCATCGATATCAATCATCCATTCCGTTAATGGATAATATCCATGCTCTTTATACGTTGATGTAAAATACGATCTTCAATGACTATTATCGGCAATCAAAATAATCTTCAATCGCTTCGATCTCTTCTGTAGGCGATTCCACCTAAATTGAGCTATGGTCAGTCAAGCAACGCAAAAATTATACATCAACACTGGAAATTTAACCGAATGGAACAGACTAAAAGGAAAATTTAGTCAGTCTTCCAAAAGCGAGGTTAATCTAATTCAGCCATTGCTTCAAATCTGTCAATATGCAACAATCACCTTATCCAATACTTGTTATATCGATCGAGCTTCCAATCCAATAAACTGCCATCACTGTTTAGTGTTGACAGTATTATAAACCGGTGGCAGCGATGGATTGAAAATAATTGTATTAATTCTTTCAATCATGAAATAGGTCTATTCAAAATTGAATAATTTCTTTCTTCTGTGGTTTACAGCTTCAGAAATGCGTCGATGGTACTCTAACTGCTTGGAAGGAATCGGTCGATATCCAATCTTTAAAGGTATATCTATGTTTTCGAACATAGACTTATTTATACTAATCAAATATCATCTCACTACTGGATATTGAACATACTGTATCAAAAAATTGATCTCAATGTGCTAGTAAATAGTAGTGCATTATATCATACAATACAAGACAAATACAGATCACCCTTTCTGTTGCAGCGTTCACGTAGAATGAGCGAAATAAAGAGAAACTTAAAAACATGCTTTAAAGCCTATCGTAATAGCAATCTGTACATAAAGTACGAGATAAAGCAATGAAATTATTTTGTGATAAACGAAAAGATTACTACTGTACTTACTCTATCTATTAACATAGTAGTCGATAACACCTAGAGAAAACATGTTGTATGGTAATGTATAGCTTGCAGGCAAATTATCTCTCTGCATATTACGTCATCAGTTGATGACTGTAACTGAAGATCATATCATTGCTAGTTTATGCAAATGTCTCAACATATTGCCTGATATTTAGGATCAAGAGATTCTGACTTGCCGGCATGAACAATTTCCATCTAAAATTAGTAGCGATAGTCTCAATGACTTCGAGATTTCCGGTAAGGCTTACTTACTACTTTTAATGTTAATATAAATGTACAAATATTAATAAATATCTTAATTCTATGATACCCTTGTTATTACAACAAACTTCATTAAACAAAATAGCTCAAATTCTTATCCTCTCTTGTTTAGCTAAAATATTTGCTTTAAGTGGAAAATCTTTTGATGTAAAAGACGCCCTCGAACAAGGTGAAGTCACAATTTTAATACTTCTCTAGTTGGTGTACTTCATTTCATTCCCTTTCTGAATAAATACAAACAATTCAACTAGCCGCTAAATGATTTTATCAATTCTTCAGTAAATACTATATAAATGCGATGATTAAATTGTAAATTATCGCATGACTCAAACTTATGTTACTCATCCCCTAAATATCGAGTGAAATTACCATTACCATTACAACATTTGATCTTTCTCTAACCCGCTCTCTCATATATCGGTAGTAATCCAGGAACTTGGTATTACCAAGGTGGATAACGCGACATTATCTCTGCCACCATCCGTTACAGATTTCAGCAGTGACGTTCAAGATATATGGCAGGTAAAATAATGATTTACATATCAGAGACAATAACAGAACTTTACGCTAAAAGAATGCCTGTTATCATATTGTCTTGATATATGGATCTATAATAATTATATGTAATACGTATATAGATGATGGAACAATTTGTCGATAATGGACATATTCAAGAGATTGGGATATGTGATTTCGATTTGAATCAACTATCACAGTTGCATGATTGGTCCAAGGTACAGTGAATGATGCTATCTGACGATCACTATATGCCAAAATTTTATTAACCTAACTGTATCATATCTAAAACTAAATATGCAGTACCGCCATTTGTACGAACATATGTTAATATCTGCGATTGTAGTGCCTACATCTTTTCATTTTTGTTAATTTTTTTAGATTAAGCCAGCTACAAATTCAGTTAATCTCTCAACCTGCTGCGTAATACCACCGGTAAATTAAAGGATTAGCTTATTAATGTAACATACTTTTCTTCCGTACTACTTATTACATAATTATTTTACAGGAATTAGTATTATATGCAAAAGAAAACAATGTGCGTCTTTTAACTCATGCCGATCTTAGAGGTGCGTCATGCATCGACATACTGCACCGATATTATTTATTTGTGCAATCTTTATGTATAACGCTAATCTGATTTATAGATATTCTAGATGCCGATTACGTAAAAACAACTTTAAACAACTATTTTTCTTCCGAGAATGACAATTGGCAACCTATTTGGGTTGCAAGATATACTGCTCTCATTAAGCATCGCGGTATAATTAAGAGCAAAGGGTAAGCTAATCATGATTATTGTTATTAAGAATTCTACTTGGCTAAAATCTCTATCAATCTTTTTATTCCATAAAAGGTACATTTTGCGTTGCGATAGGATTGAAGACTAATTCTCAAGATCCTTTTTACTCCATATACAATAGACTATTATCCTTGCTTGCAATAAGTGTAACAACTCTACCTTGTGAATATGTTATCATATAACCAGATAACTCAACTGGATTATATACTTTCATTCTATAAATATTTGCTGTCATCCTGCACGTTTATTTTACTGAAAGACGGCATATGCTTGTACTCACAATTAGCATGTATGTTAGACGTGATATCAATGTTATTCGTCCTATGTATAACCAAATAAAAATATCTCGGTCGATAATCACGTATATCAGCTCAAGCTTAGTAACGTTGCAAGTGTAGATCGATACATTTATGACAATTTTATATTACCGATACATCACCTCAAACCGTGTTTGTTTTAAATATTTGATTCTTATATGCCTATACAGTACCTTTTAGTAATAAATATAAAACTAATACGGTTATCTATTTATCATGTTATTTATCGCTGCGGTTAACAAGTTACATATGTACAAGTAATAGATAGCATTTTGCAAATGTTTCATGTATAAATATCGTTCATAAAGCGTAAATATACCTGATGTACTTAGCTAAAAATACAAAAATTTTACATTTATATACATTTAATCAAATATGTAGTCATCGATGATGCATATTTACGTACATTCAACTATTGATTATAATACTGGATATAGATTAAGTAACTTTGTTCTCCTTTCGTTTATATACAAACTACATTTTTGATTTATACTACAAGCTTTCTTATTATCAAAAATTTAAATATATTGAAAGTTTTAGTTTTCAAATTTTTGCTTCTTTTTGACGCA
This sequence comes from Trichoplax adhaerens, assembly GCF_000150275.1. Lineage (NCBI taxonomy): Eukaryota > Metazoa > Placozoa > Uniplacotomia > Trichoplacea > Trichoplacidae > Trichoplax > Trichoplax adhaerens. Next base: position 4,488,160 of record NW_002060944.1, on the reverse strand, counting down.
GAGTATAATGATCCCTAAGTAGACACTCCGGGAGATATACTCATATAAAAGGGTTATAAAGGCCTTAATAACGCTACCAATCGAAGTTCGAATAGCTCAAAATGGAACTGACATTTAAATTAGCCCGTATATCATATTATAAGTATAGTTGCGACAGTATGAAGGGCTTAGCCATCACTTCTGTCTACCTGAAAATTACGTCGTTTGAAACGAACCCATATCAGGAAAGCCCCTAACTGAAACATACTACCGCTGAAAGTGTATAAAATAATAATAAAGTAAACTACTTAGGAGAGATAATTTAAGTTCATACTGCATTAGGGCAATGATTGCATCCATACTATTTATACGTACAGTAATTAAAATCATTCAACCACAATAATGGGTAATGTCACTACTTTATGTATGCATTATGATAATACTGTACATCAATTAAATTTCGATTTTCGATCAAGTAACTTGTAAAAGATTTAATAAGACATTCGTTGGAAAGAATTTTATTCATAAAGCACTAGTTAGCATTTCACGATTTAAAATTTTAAAACATACCGTTATCCAATTATAGCAGATTCTACAAGCAATCAGTTAAGAACCACCTCTGTAGTACAGTATTTTATTTGACTGGACTACGCCGTATCCCAACAAATTTATAAATCATGTCAACAATGGCTACGCCTCTTCTAGATATCTAAAAATCAGTTGATGATACGTGTATGTGCATAGATTAATCTTAAGTTTATCAATAATTCAATCAATAATTATACTCACTTACAAAATACTTCAAATTATATACTTGACGTTAGTAACATTTAACATAGCATATTAATCATTGCAAATACTACCACATAAGATACAGTACGTAAAACTATCTCTAGTGGAAATATTGTTGATAAAACAACCAAATAATTGGAACTAATACTTTGAATAGCTCTATACCCTGTATGAATCAGTTTTTCACACAATACCATTTAAGCGAACCCTGCAATTAAACTCTCATTGCACACAGCTAACAGTACACGTATATTACATACGTATAAGATATGCTGTAAAGTCAGACTTGAATGATATCCATATTGGCGTATTGATAAACAAACTTGGCATATATAAAGGCAGCAATGAAAGTAATACTACCTGTCATTAGGCTAAAATAGATTGCTAAGACGGTACAATAGCCAAAGTAGACTATGAAATATGTCATACTATAGGCATTAGAACTATACGATATTCTAGTAAGATAAAAATAACAACTATATAATAAAACAAATATAGCGACTGATCCACCAGCTAGAAATGCCCTCCACCACCAGTGATAATTTTCAGCACATAAATATAAATGACATAAATAAACTGATATCTGAATGCATAACAATATTGTTAGAATAAAATAGAGAATAGAATAGCCGTAAGATTCGTTAATATTATGTGTTTGAAGGCAATCTAGAAAGACAGATATCGGTACTACAACTACAGAAAAAATTAAAGCACCAGCTATAGCAACACCAAGTAGAGGATATTTATAGAACTTATACTCAGGGATTTGTCGTGGCGTTTTACTTGGCTTGACAGGTAACTGTAATGCTTCTCGTTTAAAACCGAAGTAGGATCCAATACAAGATAGCGGACATAATACCAATAGCCACATTATTAGCAATAATATAAATGTTTGTGGTGGGGTTGATAGAGTAACCATACTAAGTGATATAGAGTTCAGTATGTAGAGAATAGCAAGGAAAATGCCAGGTATTAACGTTGGTGTCATAATAAAACTAAGAATATAATCTTTGCCATCAATAGTCTTATAAGTAACTGCGGATATATAGCCAGCAGTACTTGCAGATGAAACATATGATAAAATAGCCGACGATAGCAATTCTGAAGGATTACTAAAACTTATAAAGCCAATCCATGCTAGTGCTAGCGTATAAAAAGTTGCCAGCAAACACTGTATACCTGAACCAGTTAAAACAGATAATAACAAGGAATATTTTGGAGATCTAAATACATCGCCACGAATTGCTCTCCATCCATGCTTTAGCATAATTTGATTGCTTCTTACTGATGAAATCATTGCATCGCTTCTACCAAAAGAATAGTAAAATATTCTAACAATCATAAGTGTCAGAAATGTAACAATTAATAAGATATTAAATAGGCTACTACACTGCCTAAAAGAATACGGGCTGTAGCTGGCGAAAAAATCTCGTCGCGTTATCCTATTTGATATTATGCGCTTATAGCTAATTGAATAAGTATACGACCAACTCACGATTGAATTTCTCTTGCTACTATCTCTTGATAGAATTGGAGAAATAACGGTATTTGTTTTTCTAATATTATTAGTTTGACTACGTGGTCGGACCACAGCTGCAATTAACATTGAACGTTCGGACATATAATTAGTTGTATATGATATCTCTATATCTAAATGATTAAAAATAACATATACATCATTTAATGAAGGTAAATCAAGTAAATAGCAACCCGTGGTCATTTTTCCTCGCTTATCGATATGACATCCAATAGGAAAACCATCGGTACAAAATCTCTTATTTCCAGCTATAACAGGATAGCACCAACGAAGCGGCATATCATCGATTGACCAGTATAACATATAGTTATTCCGGATGGCATATAATAATTTATCAAATTTTTTCTTGCTGATTGAGTTATTGTGATTGTACGTTACATTACATATTTGAACATTTCTTTGATTCAATCCAAATGAGATATTAAATGATGGCCGATGATAAAAGTGCGCTAGTAATCCCTGACCGACGCTTTTAACTGGTAAATAGGATGATTGTACAAGACATAAATTGAGATCAAAATAGTCTATATTGAGAATCGATTTATCTGAACGAATTGAACCGACTTGAACTGGTATATTACTAGGACAGTCTGTTGCGGAGTTACTTTCTGTGCAATAATTATTAACGGCTTGGTTAAAAATCTGGAGGGCATCAGCATTTTGCTCAAAAGTAAATGCAATAATTACCGATACAATGATTGAAATAGATCGTCGCAGTGATTTAACCATGTTACCACATAACCTAATTAAGACTTCAATTTACAAACTATGGTGAAAGATTAAGTTTGAGATAGAAACTGTTAAATATGGTATCGATTCTGTATAACTGAGAAATACTGCAAAAGAGGAATAAAATCCATTTACTCTGTAGACTTAAAAATATAATTCTAATGGAAAGAACATTTATTACTACATTCTTACTACTGTGAAATAGATGTCTAATCTACGTTATGGTAATCTATATGATCTAAAATAACTGTAACAATTTCCTTTCAATTACCACTATTTAAGCGCTTACTAATAAGCTACAGTTCAAAAGAAATCAGCCCACATTCTCTCCAAGTCGCAACTGTTCCCAATAATTAATTAAGAAATCAATTAAACTATTGTATATGCTCGTGCATCACAATACTTAGCAATATTCCAACATTCAAAGAAGAATGCTCTTATCCATGCGTGTATAGATACCAATTCTAGAGATATTTAATTTGTATGCATGACCGAAAGTAAAATTCCTGATATTGAATAAAGAAATTTTATATTTAGATAAATGGAAATCTATTTTTCTTCCATCTATTCAATGTAATGCATGTGTCTGCTGAAAGGGTTTGGCTGTCTCGTATTTTCATATCAGCGTACAGTATATAGGCATAGGCTGCTATCGATTTATGAAAGAATAGTACGTAAAACTATTTAAATGTATGTGTAAATGCAGTTATTTATTTACAATAATAACAATATTGTTAGGCGCCAGCTACAATAATTGAAACAATATCAAGATTATCAATGTATATGCACTACTTGGAAGACTCTCGAAAGCAGGTATTGTAGCGCTTACTGCAGAGAAAGTCAATAATATCCTTTACTGTTTAGATCATAATTTAATTAAATAGATTGTATTTGTCTTTCAAGGTATACATATTATTGTTTTACTGATAAATAAATAATCTATTTTTGTGTATGGTAATATCTCGGTAATTTTAGGTAATATTAATTTATCCCATATGTTGATCTTTTATATACAGTTTTTCATTAAGTAGGAGAGACATTGTAATGTATTGCATATTTAGTATATTAATATACATTTTCTATTCACAAGTGGCATTGCATTTAAAATCCTTACCATACTAAATATCCGCTAAAGTTAATCTTGCTAATAAACCTACTAATCTATTACATTTGCTTAATATTTTAATACACAATTTTTCATTAATACGCTTAGGAGATATTATACAGCATTTTTAAACTTATAACCTTCTTAAAATTTGATAAAGTTAATCCTGGTTAACATGTAAATCGTTAATGTAATGCGTGCGCTTAATCCTTTGACATATAATTTCTACTAATATAAGCAGAAGATATTGCACATTTTTGCAATCTTAACCTTACTAAGAATTTGATATCTCACTCCGGTTAGTAAATCGTTAATGAACTGCATATACTCCCTATCTTCAAATACAAGTTCTATTTAGTAACGTTAACCTTATTAGTAAACTGTTTATTTATTGCACATGCTTCATGTTTTAAATACAATTTTACTTCACTATAAGAATTTGACAAAGTTGGCCTTGTTCATAAACTGCTCAATTATCGCATGCGCTTAATATTTCAATACACACTTTTCCGTTATTCTATGAATTAAATAAAGTTAGCTTTGCCAACGAACTATTAAGTTATTGTATGTGCCTGATATTTTAGCATGCTATTTATCCTTGGATAAGGAAAGACATTGAAGTCTACCATGATCATAAACATACTTAAAATCGACAAGAGCCATCAATCTTCGAAATTTTTTCAATGAGGTGTAATTAATTTTGATCTGCAAGTAATACATTAACAATTGTAGGTTTATTATACCCGATTACTGGTCTATAAAAGGAAGAATTTACCGTCGCTATTCACGAATATCGAACATATTCATGGAGAGATTTTAACTGAATATTGAAGTCTTTAAAGGCTTTCGATACAAAAACAGAAAACTTTCACCTACGTAAGGAGATAATTAATCGGCCAACGACGATAAGTAGTAAAAGCAATCTTGAAACATACTACTGTCTTACTTAAGAACCCTATTGATTTTAGGCTGACTGATATCAAGCTGCAGTGAACTATCTTAGATTACTCAAAAATTAGCAATGTTTAAAACATTAATAAAACCGTTCGGGAGACTAGAGAACGAGTAGCCATCTTGCTAATCATTTAATCCAAGCATTGTAATGTTAGCTATTATACCGTACAAAATCATATCCGTACAGCATTGAACCATACACTATACTGCTTGCTGTACGGATACAGTGGCAAGCTCTTCTTTAGTATACAGTCATATACTAATGTATTCTAGACATTTGTTATCCATTTAAAGTCCATCAATTTCTGCTGTCTATAGTCATTCCAAGGGGTTATTCTCTTCACGATCTATCCTCACTACTGTTTACACTACATACTGTACTATAAAACAGTCGATAATTAGTTATACGACGAGATATTGCCCATCTCTGTACAAGGTATATTTACAGTTAGTAAACGTTAGTGAACACTTATAAAGGTTTCATATCAGCTACACTTGGCAACTTTTACATTACAACCTCTGTATAAATAAATAATCTTTCTAGTCGACTACTAATTAGCCCAAAAGGGGAAAAAAACTATAGAAAATGCTACGGTTGTCGTTGGATAGAGGCGTTGATATTCTGTCAAGGCAGATCTATAGACAGCATCGTTTCCATGGAAGAATCTTGCCCTGTTATTTGCATATGTCGTTAAACCTACACCAAGTTGATCCTAAAGTTCACGCCTCTCCAACATCCAACGATGGAATTAAGCCATTCGATCAAATACCGGGATCAGATACTACATCACTGCGAAATATAATATTCGCGATACGCAATTTTAAGTACATGACACAGAAAGCGCATCTTGCTATAAGAGATATGTTTCAAGCTAGCGGGCCCATCGTGAAAAGTAATTTTGGTGGAACTGAATTCGTTCTGGTATCCGATCCTAAAGATATTGAACGTGCTTATCGAGCCGAGGGAAAATATCCTAGAAGGTTCGATATTGGTCCTTGGTCATATTACAGAGAAGAAAGGAAATTACCATTGGGTGTACTATTAGCGTAAGTAATCTCCCTCATCTACTGCCTTGGAGTTTCACTGCATCACTGTATCCATTTGAGGACTTCTTTACTGCTATCATCTCTAAGTAATCAATCATCACCTCAAACTTTATTCTGGATGCAATGTGTTCGTTAAATAAACGAGTAGACCCAGATAGTTTGAACTCCGGGTATAAACGTAGTGCAATAAGAAGAAGAAGAATACTAATAGTCTACTAAAGTGCAATTTCTAAACCTCACTAGAGACACAACCGGCAATGCGTAAATTAATTTTACACTGAATAGTGCTCATATTGTATTTTAAAGTATCACACCCTGCAATCTTTTCGAGAATTCGATTAGGAAATAAAATGAAATAAGACATTTAGATATTAAACTACGTTGAGCTCCTTCTGTTGACAATGTACTCGTATAATTATAACGACAACAACAAAGTAAATTCAAGTGCTAAGCTATAGTCTCATCAATTAATGAAAATTTGGATAATCCATGGAGCTAGTAATGCTATCATATTGTTAATAATAACTACTACTGCGATATGCTTTTCAAAGTTATATTTATGTGTCCACCGAGCTCGCTAAAACTCTATTTGTACTATATATGATATAGATGGTAACTCGAAAGCGGTATACTAACTTCGGAGGTAGTATTACCTACAATCAGTAATGGCAGTAACACATATATCGATACCTTCAATCTAATAATAACCTATAAAGCATAATCATACTCAGCATAACTGAACTTTCTACCGATACTACATCAGATTTCATAACATTAATTTATAATTTAAATTCCTTCAATTTACGAATGTAGGAATGACGAGGAATGGAAAGAAACTCGTAGCGCCGTCGATAAGAGATTGCTCAAATTGAAGGATGTCCAAAGCTACGCTAAAACTATGAATCAAGTTATCGATGATTTCATTAATTATTTACTGCATATAAGAGGTAAACACGGCGTCGATAATGAGATTCTCGGTTTTGAAAGCCAAACGTTTAGATGGTCGTTAGAAAGTAAGTTAACATAGCTCGGTATTACAATCCGGCATTATTCTATAATTGAGTTATTGCTATTTATTGAGCTATTCGCGATGTAGATAAATGAATTATAGCCAGTTCATATTCTGAATATAATCTCGAGGTGCAAATACTCCGCTAAATTAGAATAAGAAATCTATGAATCGCACGTTCGCCTAAGTCATTCATCATGTTTTTATCTTATAACGTTTTATTTTAGTTTGTATAATGTTTGTATAATGTTACATTTGTAATTTACTCGTATACTTCCAATTGTAGAAAATGATGCTAAAAATTCATACAAATCTGTAAAATTTTATTAATTAAACACTTAATCTCACTATAGCCGTTCTAAGTATAATATTCGATAAACGAATTGGTTGCCTCGACTATCCGCCTAGCCAACGCGGTGAAGCATTCTATAAAGCTCTGACGAATATGATGGAAAAAAGTGCATCATTGCTTATCTTTCCTCCTTATTATAAGTACATAAAGACACGCTTCTGGAAAGAATTTTGTAGCCATTGGGATACTATGTATGAAATAGGTCTACAAATTATCCAAGAAAGAAAGGAAGAATTAAAATCTATGGATACAAACATCAACGACGATGATAATGTCGATTTCTTAACCGATGTATTACGTCGAAGTAATTTATCGGACGTACAATTAAATATAACACTATTAGAACTAATGATAGGAGCCTCTGATACGGTAATGAATTTTACTAATATTTTCAAAAGTAAACGATATTCTTTCTTCAATCTAAACTGTTTCTCTCTCACCATACTCATAATTGTATTATATACAACTATGATATAATATACATAATAAAAAGTACTGTTGTTATATTATATGAAATCAGACGGCAAATACTATTAGTTGGACTATGTTACTACTATCGCAGTATCCGGAAGCCCAAGAAAAGCTTTACCAAGAGATTTCACAAGTATTAAAAGACGGAGAAGAACCAGATGCCGTAACCGTACATAACGCACCATATTTAAGAGCCTGTATCAAAGAATCGATGAGGTATACTGTATATGGATTGAACTATGTTAAAATTTTTATTACGTACTTAGTCAATGGTATAGATTTCCAATAATAATTTCAAGACGTATAATTTTATACAAAGCTCAGTTTTATATTAATATATTACTGAGATTTCCTCTACTCATTTTTAGGCTGTATCCGGTACTCATTAATCTGTCTAGAATAGTAAAAGAAGATGTGGTATTAAGTGGTTATCATGTTCCTGCTAATGTAAATTCTCGAAAATGATTTAAGAAAAGCTGATTCTTTCTTTTTAATTTAATCCTACAAAATAAAACAAATAATCCTTTGATGTACATGATTCGTACGTACAATAACTAAGAATTTGTTTTATTAGACGCCAGTTATTACTAATATATACGAACCATTTCATAATGAATCAATTTACCCGGAACCCGAAATATTTAAACCTGAACGTTGGATAAAAGGAACCCACCCAGAAAGTATCGGAAGAGCTGGATTTAAGTTTCTTCCATTCGGTTTTGGACCTCGAATGTGTATTGGACGACGTATTGCAGAACTAGAGATGCATCTTCTACTGGCTAAGGTAATTAAATTAGCAGGAAATGATACAGATAGTTAATACATCGAAGATTACTAGAGCTCTTTAATTAACATAGTACAGTATGATCCATTCTCGCTAAAGTAAGTATTAATATAACATACACAACAATTTTTCATTTTAAGTTATAATAAAAGAAATTTATAAAATTTTTGATCGAAATATTTTATTAGATGGTTAAAAGGTTTGTCATCGGCTGCAATAACCTTGATGAAATAGAAGCGATCAATAGAGTAACTTTAACTCCAGATAGGCCAATGAAGCTAACCTTAACTGAACGTCAATAAATGCAAGCCATGTATTTTCAGTATTTTAACCTGTATTTAGTTTAATACATTTAATATAAACGTTTATTTACATTCGCCACTACATTACTTGACAGCCACAAGAAGTCGTGGTTTTGGTAACTTAAATCCACATTTCAAGTCAAGCTATCCGACCATTTAAAGAGTATGAAATTTAAAAGGCGTCATTAAAGTTTTATTTCTTTAAAAATACTCGAGTTTTGTGTAGTTTTTTAATTTTATATTAAGATACTTCATGGATTGCCATACCTTGAAATTGATCATAGAATTATAAATTGTTAATAACTTAATGTTGGCACTGTAAGTTACATTGTTGAATAGATGCAGTTTATCTTAACGTTGAATAAGATAATTCCTTACCTTACCAATGGATACAATTGAAAAGGAGCTTTAAAATATATGCAACTAATTGTTAGGAAATATCTTTTATTGATGGTATAACTAAAATTTCTAAATAAATTCCCGTTAATGTTTTATTATATTGTGTTGTGACAATTTAGTTGATAATTTAGAATTACAGCAATTTATCCTTAAGATATTAGATTTATCTCAATATTATCGTATTTGACATGCATGTATTTGAGCTATAATACTAATTACAGAATTCTCAGGTAAATAACTTTACAGTGTTACATTACCTTTTGCTTGACTAGTTAGTTTAAGAAGGAGGAAAGCAAGTGCAAAATATAAAATTGCACATAGAAGATATCCTTACATAATATGTTAAATAATAATAATAAACTAATTTTAATAACGATGATTACCAAAATTCTGTTACTAGCTTGTACTGTCATCACTAGCAGACGAAATAGATTTCTAAAGGGCTGCTCTACTTAATCACTCGAATCACAACAATGACAATAACCCAGACAGCAATTACGTTAGTTATAAAGTACTCCTTTCCTTGAGTATAAAGGGGATATCAATACTTAAATAGCTCTGTATGATCTCATTTTGCTGTATTTAGCCGATAATACTATTGTTAGTGCATTGACAATGCTAAACAGTATTTCATTAACTAGATTAACTGTAATAACAGTTTATATTTTGGCAATCAATCGAAGTTTCTGTGCAGTATGCAATGCGAGATAATTATGATCGTATATGTATGACGTTTTATATTGCTGTAGGCTTTTAGCTGTTATAATTAAAATATGAAGTTCTAACGTCCATACAAATCTTATATCATATATACGAGTGAAGTCGAGTCCAATAATTATATTATCATACATAACATATATGATAACTAAACACATAAACTATGCATATAACCTTTACTTTTAGGTATTGAAATCTTGTATAAAGTCTGTACTTACAATCCTATACGTTAATTTTATATCAATGGAGTAACAGACATTAGGCAGTACTACTGTTTGCCTTTGGTACCACTAAGTACTGTACAGAACATAAAAAATTGATAAATACGCTGGGAAATGACCAAGGTATTCGGTCATTCCCTTATTCAGTGGGCTTTGGCTGGTACTAACGAACATTAAGCAATACTTGCGAGTCTTGCATCACAAAAAAAATCAATTTTTGGTTACGATTGTAGTTGCACTCTAACCTGTAAAAACAGACGACAGTTATAGCTTGCCTGTATGAGGTGTTTCGCAATGAGTCAATTTATCCGGAACCCGAGATATTTAAACCTGAACGCTGGATAAAAGGAATCCACCTAGAAAGTGTCGGAAGGGTTGGATTTAAGTTTGTTCCATTCGATTTTGGACCTCGAATGTGTATTGGCCGACGTATTGCAGAGCTGGAGATGCACCTTCTACTAGCTAAGGTAATTAAATTACTAGGGAGTGAAACAGATAATACATCGAAGATTATTAGAGCTCCTTAAGTAAAATAGTAATTCATTCTGTTTAAAATAAATAATTAATATAATATACGCAAGAATTATTCATTTTAGGTTATATTAATACTAATTTTTGATCAAAATATTTCTATTAGGTTTGTCATCGGCTGCAGCAGCCTTCATGAAATAGAGGCGACAAATAGAATAACTTTAACTCCAAATAGGCCAATGAAACTAACCTTGACTAAATGCTAATAAATGCAACGCACGCATTTCCAACGTCAAACTGCTATAAAGCTTATGCCTTTTATATAGTTTCTTAGATTTTATGTTTTTCGATTACTATAAACAGCTGCGATAGTTGTGTTCAAATTTGCATCTAAAGTAAAGCTATCGAACTTTGTGAATAGCCTGAAATTTTATAAAGTACACGTATGACTATAATTTACTTTCTTATTAACACTCAACATTGTATAGTATCTTGATTCTGTAAATATGTTATTGAAATTATAACTATATCTTTGATATCGATTATATAATAGAATTACGAATTGCTATTATGATAACAATCTCGCTATAAATTATGAAACATTTAAACTCTAAATGAAGCCCATGCATGTGAATTAAAAAACTTTTTAAATGTGTACTCGTAGAATTCTTTATTGCTAGGAAAATGTATTTTATCGATAGTATGTATTGTGAAGTACTAACTTTGTGAGAAGTCTCAGTAGTAGCCATCTTAGGCTCGGTGGCCTGAACTACCGTAGTTACTATGTAAATTACGTTATAATCTTGTATACGATAGTCTATTCGATTGCTAAGTTACTACAGTATAACTTTTGAAGTCGTTGACTACTCTACCTGTATGCTCTGAATAAATCTCAATAGGTTTACTATATACTGTACTATGAATGACAGACTTATAGTTAATGGTATAGGATTAAATAATCCATCGTTCATCTATAACGATTTTAAGCCCTCTCAGTGTTATCTTTTTATTTAGGCTTTTATTGAGTCGCTAGGCATACCATTACCAAAATATAACTGAAGACTGACCAAGTCAGTCAGTGAGCATATCCGCATTACTACCCTTCGATCGACTAGTCTAAAAATAGGAGGTAAAAAGTGCTTTACGCATACTAAACCCTATACTGCACTTTATTCGAGTTTCATAATAGTGTGTAATTGTGTACGCATGCAAGATCGTAGTCCATCTTCAGTGGATACTAATCATAATTCGATTTTTTTCTCATCATACTAAGATTACAAATGCAACGGAATTCCTGAGAAACTATACTTCTACATAGTCATCCTCCAAGCCTAGTTAGGTGCTGTTTTCGATAGCAGTTCTAAAAGGGGGGGGCGATTACCCGATTGAAATAGTAACATCTAATGTCAACTCTGGCTGACTTCTAACTACATTAGGATACTTATAGCCTATGTGCAATAGGCAATTTGCGATAATACGACGTCATTTAACTAACTTCAATATCATGCAAACTTTCAACTTAGATTTTACTGCAGTGTTGAGCCACTGAACGCCACTTTACTGCTCAAGCGTTGTCTTGATGATGAGCAGCACCCATTGGGGCCACATACTGTACGTCAAGAGTTGCTGAAATTACGAAATTGAGAACTTATTTAATTAAAATAGGTGGACGCGGGTAGACACAGGGTAGTTCGAGGCGGAGAATCGATTCGAGGAATAGCGATAAAAACTGGAATTTTTGAGTTGCAGACTTTTACGCATACTCTACTTTGATCATCATACTATCCAGGTCTACTAATTAATTCGTGGAAGCTAAGTGCAGTAGCTGTCATTAATAATTATTTAAATAGTTATTATTATTATAGTCATACATTAGCTAACTATGCATCATTCCGTGTATGGAAAATTCAAGGATCAGAAATTTTTTTCTGGTCATTTTACTCTACTGTATCTACAGATCTACTAATTAATTCGTGGAAGCTAAGTGTAGTAGTTGTTATTAATAATTATTTAAATAGTTATTATTATTATTATAGTCATACATTAGCTAACTATGCATCCTTCCGTGTGTGGAAAATTCAAGGATCAGAAATTTTTTTCTGGTCATTTTACTTTACTGTATCTACAGATCTACTAATTAAATATTCGTGGAAGCTAAGTGTAGTAGTTGTTATTAATAATTATTTAAATAGTTATTATTACTATAGTTATGCATTAGCTAACTATGCATCATTCCGTGTGTGGAAAATTCAAGGATCAGAAATTTTTTTCTGGTCATTTTACTTTACTGTATCTACAGATCTACTAATTAATTCGTGGAAGCTAAGTGCAGTTGTTGTTAAGTGCAGTAGTTGTTATTAATAATTATTTAAATAGTTATTATTACTATAGTCATGCATTAGCTAACTATGCATCATACCGTGTGTGGAAAATTTAAGGATCAGAAATTTTTTTCTGGTCATTTTACTCTACTGTATCTACAGATCTACTAATTAATTCGTGGAAGCTAAGTGCAGTAGTTATTATTAATAATTATTTAAACAGTTATTATTGCTATAGTCATGCATTAGCTAACTATACATCATTCCGTGTGTGGAAAATTCAAGGATCAGAAATTTTTTTCTGGTCATTTTACTCTACTGTATCTTCAGATCTACTAATTAATTCGTGGAAGCTAAGTGCAGTAGTTGTTATTAATAACTATTTAAATAGTTATTATTACTATAGTCATGCATTAGCTAACTATGCATCATTCCGTGTGTGGAAAATTTAAGGATCAGAAATTTTTTTCTGGTCATTTTACTCTACTGTATCTACAAATCTACTAATTAAATATTCGTGGAAGCTAAGTGCAGTAGTTATTAATAATTATTTAAATAGTTAGTTATTATTATTACTATAGTCATGCATTAGCTAACTATGCATCATACCGTGTGTGGAAAATTCAAGGATCAGAAATTTTTTCTGGTCATTTTACTCTACTGTATCGCTGTTATGTGTATGCATCCTACTACTGTACTATAACAAGAATCTGCGTAGTACAGTAGGTAAGATACAGACAACGCACGACCTCAATACGCACACTCGCCTAAGCGTCATCGACTCCTGCTAAATTGGTGACTTGCGCATTGGGCAGTTTTCGCATCCTTCTTTTTTTCTGGCCTCGTGGTCGCTACGCCATTACTCTGATCAACTGGTAAGTTCGTCGTTGTAAGTTAATATTCGCAAGATTAAAAGACATTTTATTTCTATTCTCTCTTTATAATGATTCCTTATATGATAGACTACCCTATAATGTAGAAAAGGGTGAGATGACTAGTTATAATTTATACTAAGGATTCATTTTAAAAAGCCTTGACGATATTATTGTCAATACGACTTGGTAGAATGGTCAACGAGTACTCTAGTAGACGCCTTTTGCGATCGATTCTTATAGTATAGCGTTTGTAATTAATATTAAAGAATGATGGGATAATTCTAAAATCAAGATCATGATCAGTTTCGAAGAAACATTCGTCAGTAATCGATAGCACTTGGTACTTTTACTATATTCTAATGTAGCTTATAGGCACTACGCCTGAACAGCATTCTACTACCGTATCCTACCCCTGACAGTGTTACTTATTCTATGGACAGCATGATGCTAGTCCACCACGTAAACTGATTAACTTAAAGCTATGTCTAGGAAACTGGCCTCCAATTTTAAAGCTTGTAATTGCCTGTTATAGGATGCTACATGGTGGTTTTATTACTTTTTGTTATTGTGGAAGCATTCTGCGTGTAGTCTTGATTCTATTAATTATTAGTAATAGTACCAAGATGTCTCACTAGTAGTAGAATACATTTCAATCATGCCCTTGATCGCATCGGACAGTCTCAATCGTTATAATTCAAATGCAATCAACGAGAACTGATATCATTTTTGAAATACGAATGCTGAAAACATGCCACAGTTAATATTGTACAACTATTACCGCAAAGAATTCTTAATGATGGCCTACCTACTACTACTTATGCTACAGATTCAACAATTTTGCACTCACATTTTATCCTTGCGTGTGATAGCTATAGCGTATGTGTAGTATGCTCTTCAACTATAATTTCTTTACTTGAATGTGGCTACTACGAATAATTTCCATTTACTATTCTATGATGTGTGCTTTGTAAAGAGTTTACAAATATATATATATATATCAATTTCGATGAAAACTTGCGGCCACTAATTTTAGTACAATATAAATCTTATCTAATAGCTCATAAAATTCTTGCAGTAAACATGTCGTCAGATTTATTGTGGGAAGTTCTTCGCAAGCATACCGCTTTTACCGTCAAGAACCAAGGCACTACATTCACTAAGGTAACTTACAAAGCGCGACTATTTGCGATGCTCAATGTAGTTCTAGGGTCATAGTAAGCGTTGATCAAGAGTTCTCTTACCTATCACTCATAAACACTAATTTGATGCTTCAATCATTTATAATGCAATCTTAGGAATCAAACAACCTGACGAACAGGCACACTTACAGATGTAGCGGCCTCGTGAATAAAAAAACCGTTGGCATTGCACCCAACAAGGATGGTAAAGGTGTTGTCCTATCATTAAGAAAATCAAAAGGTTTTAACAAGCCAGCTAGGCTGCAATCATCCACAACGATTGATAGCAATGGACGCCGCTCAATATCAAGCGTTAGAAAGATTTTAAGAAGCGGATCTTACAGAGTGGACTTAGAGCAGGTAAACGAATATCTTTAATAATTTGTCAATTTATTGATTGTTTGCTTGTATGTATATTCTCTATAATCATAGTATAATATAAAATTAGATACCGTAGTTACTTTTTCCACTGCATTGAATTTTATACGTTCTGTGCCGTCAAATAACATTAGCATCTCACCAGTTGTAATCTTTTGCCTTACTATAATATAGGACGCCATCCGTCGTACTAGCGCCATTCTCCGTAGTCAATCTGGAAAGAACTTGGGTAAAAAGAGAAAATCCCGCAGAAAGCAAATCAAGAGCGCTTAAATATTGTCATTAAAATGTGAATTATGTAAAACACATTTTATACCTGTATATGTTGAATTGGAAAATAAAGAACGGTATCGCGTTTCAACTCTAGTACTTTAGTAACTGTGCAATTCCATCATTTCGTTTATGAATCTTTACAATCAATCACTAACTGTAGCCTATAATTTATGGTGTATTGACTAATTTGCATTTAAAGTAGGCTACAGTACTCTGTAGAATATGAACCTGTCAAAGTACGTAAATCGATACAATCATTATATACGAAATTGAAAAGTTAAATGTAGTATCTGTCAGCGAATCGTTTGCACGTTAAGCTAGTGCGTGTATATGCCATTTAGAATAATGATGCACTAGTTGCACAGTTTGAAAATCATTCTTCTAACCATATACAAAGTATCCCTTAAGGTTAATTGTAGCATCGACTCGTATTTACTAGGGTCTACGTTAGTCATGTTTTGGTATGTACATGCTCTACTCTTTTGCTCTTGGCTGTTGTCCACGCTCTTAACTTGATATCGCTACCCATCCTCCTGGATAACCCCGTAGTAGTTAACAGCTGTAACAGTATTTAATTGAGGACTACGGTTAGGTTTGCAGGTATTTGATAGCATCTCCAACGCTGAGCACAAATTCTACTTGTACTACAACAGCTGCACTTGATGCATCCAGTAGTGTGGCATATCACTGTCGACATGCATCTTTTGCTTTACTTTACACTACACTGAAGAGATTGATATTAGTACAGTTACATACTGTACATGGTGATTTTTATTCTCTTCTAATTCCATAATTAACCAGCCCTATATTTGCCATAGTTTTACCTCAAAACTGCTACCTTAATAAGTAATTTATGAGTGTGTATATGAAATGGCCCGATCACGCTCTGTACTGCACAGTACTTTCCTTAAAAAGATCATTTGCATACGTTGTTAAATGATCAAGCCCTTTAATACAATACGCTATATAGCGGACATCAGTCCGGAGCACTATACTGTTTTGGTAGCAGATACGAGCTGCCATCGCAGCTGCTACCTTCTTCTACACGACAACTGGAAATATTCGCTCATTTGGAGCAGTAATTTTCCCGACCGATTTGTGCTCTATCAACATTAGAAACCAACTAGACTGTTCCAACTGCTAGCTCGTCTCGATTTCTACACTAATTATTGTTATAAGCTCAAGCTGATCATTCATTTATCGATGATTAGCCTCTTGTATGCGATTTCGTGTCATAATAAATGATTTGGATTTTATAATCAAGCTTCTGCAATCATTCGCCTAGCAACCGATAGCGATTGTTGGTCATTCTCCTTGATAGTCTTGTCAACTTCTTTTGGCGAATACAACAAATAATTGACACCGAGTAGTTAATTGGAGTTCCCTATTTGAATTCCGAAATCCTAAGAGCTCTTTAAAAGTCTCACTGCCCGCGAATACTGAGTATTCCTATGAGCAGCATTTGCAACGATCGAGTCAGTTCGAGTAAATGGTGTTGCCAATTAGTGAAGGAGCATTTTGATTAACCTGTAAATTGCTCACAATGGGAGTGGACAAAGTTGGAGACACTCAAAATCGATCATTATTAGTACTATATGCATCTCAGACGGGTACAGCTTGTGAAGTAGCTGAGCGGATCGGAAGAGATGCTCGCCGAAGATATTTCTCAGTTAAAGTGACGTCTATGGATGATTATGATGTAGTAAGTACATACAGTATTACTTCATTCAGAAAGAGTTGAATACTGTCATCATTTAGCCTATTCAGTAATGGCTTTTTACTCATTTTATCCTATAATTAACGTTGCTTAATGCCTAACTCACTACCGTCTATCGTAAACTTGTAACTAGTATAGTTTATACGTTAGCACAAACCTCCATGTCGACGTAATAATGATTTGCAATATAAAAGATCTCGAAGATTAGTTCTGCTGTAGCTTTAAATGCCGAATCATAAGATCAACCAGTTCTAAACTAACAATAAACTAAAAGAACCCACTGCTTATTATATTTCGCTTACTTATTTGCTGAGCAAAATATTTCAATATAGTAATATTCAAGAATAATTGGACCATCATCCAAGTTGCACAAACTATAACTTTTTTCTGCCTCAATTCAATACTATAGACTCAGTTGATACATCAGAATTTGGTAATCATGGTATGCGCGACGACAGGCCAAGGAGACGAACCTGACAATATGAAGGTAAAAGTTGAATACTTTCCTAATACAACAATTTCCACCTATAGTAAAACTTACCTGGTATCAATAGAATCCAAAATATGATGTCTAGACTTTATATTACATAACAGTATACAGTACGTATGCTGTGTGGCAATACGAAATGGATTAGGTTTTTTACTAAAAAACACTTTTCATTTTGCGATTCTCGACTATAATTATAATATAAATATAAACGTACTACTGTACAACGCGAATATGATGACAGAATATTGTATGCTCAGGTTTAAACTGTAGCCAATAAAAATGGTATAAAACGGATCTTTTGTAACAGCAAATTATATCAATCTCGTCAATATTAACGTCAAATAATTCTTAATGATTATAGCAATTCTGGAGATTCTTGCTCCGACGAAATTTACCCACTACATCCTTATGTTCGTTAAAATTCGCGCTTTTGGGCCTAGGAGACTCTTCTTATCAAAAGTTGGTAACTCCATGACAGTTTTTATGTATTTTAAGTTATAAGTATTCACGATACCTTATAGTAAAGTGTTTTATAAATTCGTTAGAATGACGACAGGTATTCACCTTTTTACCATTGACTTCAGTAAAACTGTTACTTGACTTTTATTGTTGATTTATAATAATTGGTTACAGTCGCTATCTTGCACTTACTAGACATTAGGCTTCTATTAATTTAAAATTAATTCTATCTATTGCATACCAACGCATTATAGGTTTAATTTTGTGGCCAAAAAACTATATAAAAGATTAATGCAACTAGGGGCAGTACCCTTAATCCACCTAGGACAAGCAGACGATCAACATGAATTAGGGTTAATTCTTTATTTTAACTACATTCACCTTACATTAGCCATATCTTGAAATATCGTATAACTATGGTGTTTCTATTGCTATATGAACATACGATTTAAATTATGATATTTATTCTATTAGACCAGATGCCGTCATCGATCCATGGTTAAAAAATATGTGGGAAGTTATCTTACAAATAAGACCTCTTCCACAGGGTAAAGAAATAATCAATGAAAATGTTCTGTACGTATAATATCGGTGATTACTTTTATTTATTCAGCTTATAAATGGACATATTTGACTCCGTTATGCGAATAACCGGTTGTTAATGTGATTAAATACATATGAGTAGTCCGTCACCAAAGTACGCTGTAGCCCTATCGGAAGGATATAGGCATTCGTTTGAAAATTCATCCTCAGAAGGTCTAATTTTATTATTAATAAAGCATGTATATTGGATACTAATACTCTTTGATTTTTTAGTTTATAGTTAGTGGTAGAAGGAAATATCTTTTATATTTCGTTTAACATATACTCCTATTCTTTTATTTGAATTTTACAGCGAAAAGAAACGAAACAACACCCTCAAAAAATCAACCTTTCCTTGCGCCACTAACTAGCAACACTAGAGTCACTTCTGAAGACCATTTTCAAGATGTTCGTTTAATTAAATTTTCCATCAAGGATTCAAAAATAAAGTAATACCCTTATGCTCTGACTACATGTATTTGTATTATCAAATTTACACTATAACTTTTGAATCTTTAATTATACTTAATACGCACATATTTATAGGTATTATCCTGGAGACGTAGTTATGATTCAACCCTGTAACGCAGATGAAAATGTCAGTGAATTCCTTAGCTATATGAACTTAGATGGGAGTAAGGCGGCTATTCTTCAACAAAATGATCCAGGTAACTACTAATTTTATTTAAACGTTATTAATTGTGACTCTTATATCAAATGGTCATAAGATAGTTTTACATTTAGATATACCTCTACCGCAATTGCCAGCAAATCCTACCATAAGAAATTTAGTGAAATATTTTTTCGATATCAATTCAATTCCAAGGCGATACTTTTTTGAATTATTGTCATATTTTTCCACTGACGAACTGGAACAGGAAAAGCTGCAAGAATTTGCATCACCTGAAGGACAGGTGATATACTTTATGCAATTATTTTCTGATTTAATTGTTTTAAATTATCCATATCATACTGTACTAATGCCTGATATACATATACTGTATGTAGGAAGATAGATATTCTTACTGCAACAGACCCAGGCGAACGATATTAGAGGTATCCGTGAATTTGATACAGGCGCATATAATGCTGTATTGATGTCCTAAGTTCTTTCTGTTTTAGACTTATGTAACTCCACAACAACGTCAAATTTTTTGTTATTTCTCTTTACGTAAAGGTGTTGCAGGATTTTCCAAATTCAGCTCCTCATGTACCATTTGAGTATTTATTCGATTTAATCCCACCAATTCAAGCGAGAGCCTTTTCTATTGCCTCTTCATTAAAAGTATTACTTTATTTATGTACTTTTACGGCAAAATTTTATTTATGGTTTTAAATTAAATTTATTTAAGATCGATAAACGAACTAAATGTACTGTATTATTCACCCTAAGATGTATCCGGATGAGATCCATATCTTGATGGCAGTAGTAAAATATAAAACGAAACTACAAAAACCAAGACAGGTATTGCTCTACACGTTAGAATTAAAACTACCACTTATCAGTAACGTGTGCAGTTGTACATTAAAATACGCAGATAATAAAATGCTATTAATTGCCTTCAATACTTTTCAAAAAGATCTTTAATACAAGAATATTTACATATAGGGACTATGCTCCACTTGGTTGGCGTCGCTAAATCCTAGTAAAGGTATATAACTAATCTTTGCCTTGGTAGATCCTTAGATTCATGTTAATAAACTGAGTCAGAATGCAATGCCTATACACTGCATATATACTGCATATACACATATATGAGTATCTAGCACATTGTAAACGCTGCGTCAAGATAGCTGTATTAATGCCGGAAAGCAATTGTGTTTTCTGCTACTATAGAATCAACAAAAATTCCATTATGGACTAGGAAAGGAACAATAACTTTCCCAAAGACACCCACATCGATAATTCTTATCGGCCCTGGTAAGGCTCCACAATTAATTGTTTTCATGGGAAATGTTACCAGAATTTGGCATTTTTACGAATAAAAGTATGTTGATTTCACCATTAACATATAAGTACGTTGATGTTGTTTATTAGGAACCGGGGCTGCACCTTTTAGAAGTGTAATTCAAGATAGAGTCATAGACGGAATTAAGGGTACCTAGCATTTTAGGCTATATTCATAATTGTTAAATAATTCGTCCTGTAATTTACGCTAATAAAATCGTGGGATGTTTTAGGCAAAACAGTATTCTTTTTTGGTTGCCGCAATCAGAAAAAGGACTTTTTTTGTGCTGATGAATGGCATGATTTTCAAAATAAAGGATTTGTGACTATCTTTACTGCATTTTCACGAGATCAAGTGCGTATTCTTTAATAAACTTATTTTCAAATTACTACAATTTTCAAACCAAAACAGTCTAAATTTACAAATAGTTAAAACTGCAGTATAAGTACGCGTGTTAGAATTCACCAAGATTTATTTGATAAGAATGCTTGCTTGCCAAATTCCTGTTTTAAATCGTTCCACTATTAATTACGTATGAATTATTCAGGAGAGTAAAGTTTACGTGCAACATAAAATGTTGGCAAATGGTCAATTGGCTTTTAAGAATATATATGAAGATAGAGCCTACATATATGTAGCTGGGTAAATCACTAATGTTTATTCGACATAAGCGTTGCCAGTAACGTAATTTAACATTAACGTGAGTACCTTCAATAATAATAATCTTGAATATATTTGCTCAACTATAGTAACTCAAAGAGAATGCCAACTGATGTCACGGACACTTTGGTAGCGATTGTAAAGAAATATGGAAATAAATCTGAATCAGAAGCTGAAGAATATATTCGAAATCTGCAACAAAGTAAGAGACTCCAAATGGATACTTGGTCATAACATGCGTTTATGTCTCATTTAATCAGGGATTACTACTAGTTTCCGTTTTAATCTACTTAATGATCTTATATTTCCAATGAATCGAGAAAGTATTACTGTATCCCAAGTGGAAGTGTAATATTAATATTATAATAAAATTGATAAGTCATCGCATTATTTTAAAAGCCGTTATTATCCTGACATTGATACTACGTGAATATCGCATTTGTATGAGACATAAATTTGTAAACGTGTCTTGAGTGAAACAAGTGCTATTGCATACGAATATTGATGGGATACAGCACTAACTCTTCCTATGAAGCAATCTGCATGCATGATTATTACCACCACGAACTCAACATAATTCATACCATTGCCAATCACTATTTTCAAGTGTTCAAATGGCTTTATTTTGGGTACTTATATAAAAACTGAAGTATAGTACCACATATTTGTAATGTGTTACGCGGACTATATATAAACAACTCAAATTATCTTGTATTGTCGCTAATATACAAGAAAACGATATCTAGTTGCAGGAATTGATAGTGCATCATAGACTATGACTAACTGTTAAGCGAATTCCATGTATCAGCAATAATTTATTTCCTTTCCTAAATGAAGAACTATATACGCTGATAATTAATTAATTAAGATCTTTTTATTATACTACAATACAGTATACGTAGGGATGATAATTCGATACTACCAGTACAGTAAACAGTGTGCTAAATCACAAATTAAATTATGAAGACTGCTACACTGTAAAGTAAATTACAGGAAATTACTATTGTAATAAACAGTCCTATCATACTGGACTCCGATAAAAATACAAATAGGACAAGTACTCGGTCATTAGTGAAGTTCGACTGAAATGGAAAGAAAAAGCAATAATTAGAAATACTTCGGGACATCTGTTCATTATAGGATTCAATCATTGCTATTTTCACTTACTGTATGTTGTTACATCGATCACTTCTGGTAATTCACCAACGCTAACTTCAAAGCGATCTTGAACTTCGTTTAAAATTTTCGCATCCTCCTGGCTAGACACGAATGTAACGGCTAGACCTTTAGTTCCGAAACGACCAGCACGTGCAACCTATGGTAATCACAAGGTATTCTTAAAAACTAATACATGCAAAAACATTAATCGCATAAATATTTGTACCCGATGCAAGTAAGTATCGGAATCTTCTGGCATATCATAATTAAATACTATATTAACACGTTCAATATCCATTCCACGTCCGAATAAATTCGTAGCAACTAGGATCCGTTTGTTGAAATTCTTAAATTCACCATAATGCTTCAATCTGCGGTATGGAACAAGTATAGTCTCTTCATACTCAACAATCTTTACATTTATCTACTGGAAAATAAACCTATTACCGGTCCTCCTGAGACATTCCGCGATGAATTGAAATAGCAGGGAAGTTCTGTTCTACAAGTAACTGCGTTAGAGCGACACAACGTTGGACAGATTTGACGAAGATGATTACCTATGACCATTTAACGACTTTTAGTAAAATTGCCATAAAATGCATTGAAATTCTATCATTTTATAGAAAGGTCAAAGTTTCATTTTTGTGACGTTCTACTAACTTGATTGAACTCTAAGATATCTAACAAGTCGAATAACTTGCGATTTTTTTCATGATCTTTAAGCTTTACGTAATGTTGACGTAGACCATGTAACGTTAGCTTGGTATCATCATCCACGTATACTTCCATAGGCTGAGAGAAAGAGAGACAGAGATATAGTTGTAACAACCTTCAAGTTGAATTAATAAATACTTTTCTTCTAAACGATTTGTTCGCCATAGCTTAGTCAATCCGTTGCTTATTGGGTATCTTACTACGCAATTATATAGCATTAAATAGATCAAACGTTGAAGTAGATTCAAACGAAAAACGATGAACTGTTCCTTGGTATCCATTAATCAAGTCATGAATTGTTTAACACGGTATCATTATCCATATTAATTTGCAAAAAACGAAATATACTCGCATCAATCCATTCTGTAAAAAATTTCAAATTATTTTACAAAATGGCTATAAAAACATATGAGCATTAAAAGGAAATGAATTGCCATGATAAACATTGCTACCTTTACAATGATCAATGTAACGTACTACTGTAGCTGTTTGAACAAATCATCACGCAGAACTTTACTGTCTACTGCAAAAAGTAACCCTACGGCACCATTCGTTTCCAAGTCCTTTCATAACCATAACTTTCGTCACAAACATGATTAAACTATAAACAAAGTTCATTCCCACTGCAAGACAATATCATATAAGCTATCCAAGCCTATGAAGATCACAGAATTGGTGCTACATAAAACTAAGTTATTGTAACTGAACTGTAAAGGCGAATACATTTTCAGTTTTAAACAAAAGGCATAATTAAAATCTTTGTTTTTTGTCCAAGATAGTATAGTAATACACGTAGGATGAAGTAGAAGTTACAACATCACGTGGAAACAAATTATGTCAGCAAAGACTATTGAACGTATACCACATAGAAGAACGAAAGCCAATTAGTTAATGCAAGACTCATATAGTGCAGTAACCACTAAGTAGTAACCTCCACTGGTACAAAAAAAAATGCCTTCAACGATACAGCACAGTTCAATAATTTTCGCCGCCTTTTAAACCAAATTCTGGCAAGGCGTCCATTCCAACTTCGAAAAACTTGGGTTTTGACATGATAGGTTGCTTTGCTATCTAGATTCTAGCGTGGACACGGCTACACCTAGCTAGGGTGAGCTTTCTGCCCATAGATCATGTCAGCGAGCTTATATTCTGACTTGTGCATCAACAGCCGACGGGCCATATCGTTTTCTATCAAGGCATGCCGAGTGGGTATGTATGGCTACTTGCCCTAATTTTAACTTCAGGCGTACGGAACAGATAACTAGTACTGACGCTATCTGTCGTGAACAGTTATTTCTTGTTCAGAAGGGAACATGTAGATTGCGAAGATTATATTTTTGGCAACAAAGTAATCAATGTAGCTGCCGGTCATGATGGCACAGTATATAATAAAACATGGATCCAGTGTACACTAACGGTAATGCATGTAATAAGGAAAGGTATAGAGAAGGTGGCGATGATATTGGTTGGCGTATTCAAGTAGTAGTAGTAGTTACAGTTTAGGTTGATATTTACATCTTGCATAAATTTCTTGCAAACTGGACGTATTTCTTTGGATAACGTAGCGCTAAACATCATGACCTGCTTCTGGTGCGGTGTCATACGAAATATTTCTTGTACATCACGCCTCATATCTGCAAGTCAAAAGATAGACAATACGCGTATATCAATTTGGTTGATTATTCGCTGATATTTTAAACTATATGAAAGTCTCTTCACTAATGTATTTGTATGGAATTAGTCAACGTTCACGTCAGACGAAACCCTTCTACTTGGAGATAAGAAACTTACCAAGTTGTTCTAACATTTTGTCACATTCATCCAAAATAAAATGTTTGCAATTTTTCAAGTTCAATGATTTTTCGCGTACAAGAGCCAACATTCTGCCAGGCGTACCCACGACAATATGTGGACAGCTACTCTTCAACGTTGCCTGGTCTTTTTTAATGTTGATACCACCAAAAAAGACAGCAACTTTCACGTTATCCATGTATTTGGAAAAGCGATCGTATTCTTTACTAATCTGAAAGGCGAGTTCACGCGTATGGCATAGAACCAACACGCTAACTTCATTATCGACAGGGTCGAGCTGCTGCAATGTCGCAAGGACAAAGACAGCAGTCTTACCCATACCGCTTTTAGCTTGACAAATAACATCCATGCCTAATATAGCCTGAGGGATACATTCATGTTGCACTAAAATGGCCAAATCCATAGTATAGACATGATGAAAAGAGGGTAAAAATAATGTCAGAAATTGACAATAGAGCTGCTGTATCGTCAGCCAAAAAATAAATTATTTTACTGCAACTTTCGAAGCCTAAAGATGTGCTATCACCAATGGTAAGTGACAACATGAAACTGTCTGCTAAATGCATGCTAATGCTAGACTTTGGTCAGTACGGGACCGTCAAGATACACTCAGGTAAGCAATTGATCAATATAACTACTGTATTGTCAACCAAAAATAGATCATTTTATAGCCATTTGCAAAGCATCAAGATATACAGTACTATCATCAATGGTAACTGACAAAATCAAACTATCTATTTTAAACTAAAATTGCATGCTAGAATATTGTCAGTTACGAGGGACCGTCAAGATCCACTTAGCAAATCTTGACGGTCATTGTCAGTAATTAGCAAGGATACTTCTAAATTAAACTAGACACTTTTTGTATTTCTTTAGTTTAAAAATGCCTACGTTTCGAGTAAAGAGTACAGTATAGACTATGCAAATCATTCTAAGAATGAACCAAGTCTCATTATACTACAGCAACATAGAACAAACAATGAGCACAGTTGTTGCGCGCCAACATATTGAATCGTACACGACTGTCTTCAACACGGGACAATTAAAAGTACCGTATCACTAATCAACAACTTCAAGTCATTTTGCAAAGAGCATTGGCAATTTTATGATATCAACTTGTGAGAGCAGTAGAGTGAGTGTGATAGTACTAAGCAGAAAATCATGTTGCATTTTGGAGTGGAAAAACATGGATAGAGTAGAGAAAAATTGACTTTCAGTGACAAAAAGCTAGAATCAAATCCTATAGCTCGAACGGAGTACTCACTCACCCGCTGAAGGATGCTCAAAACCGCAGTCGACGATGGCACGTAACAATTCCGGCTTGAGAAGAAAATCTCTAAATCCTGAACTGTGAATACTCACATATGAGCCTTTGACTTCCTTATTGTTACCGGTAGTAGCGGATTCCAACTCTTCTGCAGCATCATTTTCTTCTTCATCGTAGTCCAACAATTCGTGATCTACTTCGGCCATAATGGATGAATTGATAACAGATCTTCTTCAATCGGGTACTGCGATAGTGGAAAAATATTACTTTAGTTCTTGCCATTATATGACTAAATCTTTTGCTAACAGCCAGCATGCTTATCCTGACTAAAACTACCAACAAAATTGAAAGGATGTAGACGATAAACGCCAGATACCTAAAATTGAAAATGTCTTGTTCCAAGTCTGCCGCAACGACGATGTATGTAGACTTTAGTGAAAAAGTCCCTAAATGAGCGCGGTGTCGCTATGGACTGGTCAAGTCTTTTTTCTTTTCAGTCAGAGGTCACGTGAACGCGTTGTAGTGCCATAGCTGAGGTACTCATTTTCTACTTAGTACGATTAGGAATTTGTATACAACAGTGAGCGTTGTGATAGTTTTGAACTGGATGTTGTTTGTGTAGAACACAGTACAGGAACTACAGTACTAAAAAGGAAACTTTAGTGAAGTCCCTCATTATACTACAGTACTGTACTGTACAGTGTACAGTACATACACTGTACGGTATTGTACAGTACTGTACTGTACTGTACTGTACTGTACGTCTGTCTGTACAGTAAGTCAGCAATCTCCTGCTGACCTCATACAGTATTGTGTACTGTACTGGACAGTGAATAGTATTGTACCCTACAGTCCATACACTGTCCTTGTGAAAGAAAAGAAGAGCAACTTTCAAAGTCCAACGCTAATAGCCAAAAATGAAAAAGTTTGCTGGACAACGGACATTCGACTGTATTGGATGACTCAAAACGTACAGTACAACGTAAACTCGTAAAGCAAAAGCTTACAGTACTCGCATTGCAGTACTGTGGTCCATGGCAGAGACAGACAGCTGCAGTATGGCTTATTCTACTGTACTGTACTGTATAGTAGTGTACGGCGGCCCGATGGGACACGCAGGGTTTTACAATGTTTGACCCACTGTACAGTACAGTGCACTGTACACTGTACACTGTAAAACAAAGGTGTACAGTAGTCTACTGTACTGTATGGTAAAGTCTAGGCGTAGTCAACAGTATGGTTTTAGTTTAGGTGTAGTCTACAGTATGGTTTTAGTGACATTTCCCAGTTGAAAAGTGTCTAAAACGAGCTCTGTACTGTAGCTCTACAGTATCAAAAAAAGGACTGTGTAGTTTGTACTGTGCAAACGAATGGCAACTGCTATACTGTACAGTATACAGTACTGTACACAGTAACCTTAACCCTAACCCTACTGTATACAGTACTGTATACTCTACAGTACCGTACTTGCTTTTCCGATCTGCAGATCTTGGAATGGTTTTGAACCTCTATCTTGCCTTGCCAAGTCACAACTCAATAGACTCAACACTGCAATCTTGACACGTTCAGAATGTAGATTTAGATACACATTCTTGACACTTTCAGAATGTAGATTTAGATACACATTCTTGACACTTTCAGAATGTAGATTTTAGATACACATTCTTGACACTTTCAGAATGTAGATTTAGATACACATTCTTGACACTTTTACTTTGCCGCTTAGGAAGTTATAATGTATGGTACCACCATACATTAGGAAATCACTTTCTAGAAACTAAAATGGACTTTTCATTCGCCTGTTAGTACCCTACCCGTCAAGATAGGCGTACCTCCATGCAAAATTGTTGAAGGAATCTTCTCTTACAACAGCGTTACAGTCTAGACAGAGAGAAGCTGGATACTACGGTAGGCACGGAAGGGTGCTGCATAGTTATTCTGATCAATCCCTAAAGTTAGCCACAGTATGCCCCAATCAATGTTGAAATGTTGCACAATATTGATATAGTTATTCCAGTTCAACAAAGTGCACTCAAATGATACAAATTTCATTTGTAATAGTGGCTATTATAAAATACAATAATATGGATTCAAGATATTCGCGACAATGTCCAAGATACAGATTGACTGTATTCATACAAAATTCCTTCCATTTTGAAGCCAATGTGTATAATTTGACTGACTAAAAATATTGCATGAGCCACAAAAATGGGGGAATACAGGAGCAATATCGTCAATTTCATTCATTGATAGTTAGGATTGAGAAAGAATGTCCATTTTTAACAACAGTCACGTCGATTTTAAAGGTGAAGCCGTATCATTAGTAGCATCTTTTTCCGATAGTAATTTAAATAACATCATTTTAGCACTTTATACTTGAGACGATGGTCAAGAACATCTCCTAAATACGACTACATTGACCGAATTTAATATATAGAATAGAGCACTAGGTACAGAAAATCGAAATGTAGTGGTATAATCCACTGGTGTATAAGTGCAGGGCAGTCTTACAAATTCGTCTGTAAAGTAAGGCTAGTTACAGTAACATGGTCGATGAGGTTACTACATATCCACTAGTCGTACAGTCTAGCACTTAAAATGAATATACTCCTCTAGATATTAGAATTCAAGCTGCTTTGCAGTACTCTAACAAGTACACAAACATACACATCCCTTTATAAAACACATCTTCGCAGATGTAGATAGATTTGATTTAATTAATTATCCCAAAAAGGAGAAAAGTAAACGATAAGGTGGACAGTTAGGCACGAATCACAACGCGCCAACTCATTCAAAATATCTCAAATACGAGCTCGCTTAAAGTGTAGCCAGCTCAAATGAAGATCATCAATTATATCATAATTTTAATACACGCCAAATTAAAGGATGTACGATAGGAATAATGTTCGATCTTGTAAAAGCAGAATTTTATCCATATGTAACTATTATAAACGTTAAATTATCACGTATCCGAGCTCGAAAATATCCAAAATACTCTAAATTAACAACCATAACCGTGATCAGATAAGCCATGGGGGAGAGTTGTAAGCAAACATCACGGTGGACTACACTCTACTTTTAATGAAATCGACTCAGGGCTTTACATCCTATTTTAATCAGGGATGAAAGCAAGCTTGCAAAGCAGAACTCTAGACTACGTCAACTTTAGAAATACTAGTATTTCAAATGGACAAAACTAAAACGATATACTGCACAATATGTCAAATTCTCCTTCATCGGCTATACTGTAGTCGTAGATCGATCATTTCACTTTTTAATCCACTACCGAAATATATAATTATGATACTTCGGCTCGACTCTACTTCATTTATTTCCAGACATTAGCGTGAACTTGGATAAAATCTCATTTTTGCTATCGCAGCAGTTTACTTTAGCATAAAATAATACGCTGATGTTGTCCATCTTAGATATAGTATTCGGTAGACATTAAAAACTCTAGTGCTCAATATTAAGGTTAACTGTAGTCCATTTTAAACTCGATGTTGTATTGAACATTAAAAGTATCGATGTAGTAGTGTTTCCAGCTCTGTAGCTCAAATATTAGGTCTAGTAATACTGTAAAAGATCAACTTAGAGCATGCTGTAAATGATCATACATTTTATGATAGAAACCCGCAGTTATAATAGTTAGCAATTATATTGGCGATAATGTAAATTGAAATAATGTGCAATATTCTAAGCTAAAACCTATAATTCCGAATTCTTATCGGAACAAAGAACCAGTAATAAACATCTGATCAACTATCAGGTTCAGTAAACACTGTCATAGAAGAAAAGTAGAAAAGTATTTGTATCGGTGTATGTATGTGTTGAATATCTCCTGCTCCTTCAACTAAAATAATTAACACTTATCAGAATTAAAATTAAGATTGTATCATCAATCAACAAACATTTCTAAAGTAGTCTTTGATGCAGAACACTAATAGCTATCACCAGTAAAATACTTCAATAATCGGTGTATTCAATATGATAAAACATTTCTAAAAATGGTGTTACATCGCTGCAAGAATAGGACTTGACTAGAGATCAATAGTAGATCTTGATGTAGAAACTCCTCCTGCTTACATACTTTGAGGTCGTCAACTTTTAATTCTTTCTATTAGCGGCTTAATATAGCGGCGATAATAAATAATAGAGTCTCTTCACTTGCTAATTTACGAACTAGAAAACTGATAAACAGTTATTGGAAAGATAGTCAATTGATGACAATTTTCTTTGTAAATTATTACGGATTTCTCAACACGGATAAAAATTTTATTTACTTTAAAGTAATGATAAAATGAAAACTTTCTATTGCATGTCTTCATACTATAGAATCGTAAATTTTACCTTCAAAGATACTCATATTTAATTTATAGTATAAAACAAAAAAAAGTTATATACCATTTGTCCAAAGTGTTATAAATGGAAGACTCAATTCTATATTGAACAACATTACTGTAATTTAAGCACGTTATTATTGAATAATATTGATAGATCATCGTCCCTTTTGACTCAGATAATAGCAATAAATGCGTCATCGATTAAAATAAAAAAATTTATCATAACTCTGAAATAAAAATATCTCAAACCTGCATATAAAGTAACGGCACAAAAGGCAAGCCACTATCAGATATCTTACCTTTCATTGCAGGTAAAACAATTTTATGATTAAACGAACTACCAAACATGTCCAAATCGAATTACTCAACAACATAAATCTGGATGAATTAGATATTGTATTTAAGCCAAGCAAAAGCCAATACTTGCGATAATCGTCACATAGCAGATTAAGGTAAGTCCCTATCTAAACTGAGATAGCCTAGGAAGCATTTTATATCTAACTTTTGACAAAGACCAACTTATTAATTCAACAATGAAAGAATGATATTATCGACTGTATATGCAATATTATCAAAAATTTTTACCCTTGTCAAAGCCTCTTCACTACTCCTCCCTTTTGCAGTATCTATGGAAGTAGACCCTGAAATTTCACACCTTCATCCATTTCTAATTATGGATTGTTATCCTTCTATTTAGAGAATAATTCTGTTGTCTACCGGTGCACAATGCTAAATGAAATTAATAACTAACTTCTCTTGATAATTAATCACTAACATCATATTATGGGCTGATATTTATAATGCATTACTATAGTTAATGATAAAACTATAAGTTTCATATAGATATAGTTCAAATGAACTGTAAACATTTATCGTAGTAGGAAGAGAATGATTCTAAAATAGCAGAAATCGAATTTAGTTAATGTTGAGAGGTCAATTATTAAATTGTTATTGATAGATACTACTACTTCGTTTAAAAAAGTATCAGGAAGAGCCTATGCTTTGCTTATTTAATAGATATGTGTATGACAGAGGAAAACTTCATTATAAAATCAATGATGTAATCTTCTAAGTCATTTCCAAAATGAATCATAAAATTTATAAACGATCTAAACTCGATGTGAATTAGTCAGTAAACGTTAATTAATAACACCTTAAGTGTAAGGTGCAATTACTTTGCAGAGCCTTGAGGCTCTAACTGCTTTACTAGGATATGTATACTGTACAGTGTAAGTCGCTATATCAAGAATATTCACAAGTGCACCATCGGCGTTGGTCGAGACTATAAAAAGCCGAGCACTAGCTTAGCTGCTCAGTTCCAGTTAGTCACTTGCAGGATCTTTTGACTATTATTGCTAAGAATATTCTTACGTTTTTCTTTAGTACATTTTACGACTAAGATTAACGAAAATAAAGTAAAGTATTTAAACCTATTACTCATTAGTAGCTTATTTGTGTAGCTGAGAGTTAGTTCAACTACGATAGGTCCCTAACTTAGTTAGGAACACGAGTACTAGTGAAGATGGTGTTTAAGACCCGGCTTCTTGTTACAAAGGAAATTTGTAACAAGGATATCATGCACAGAATTTCGTTAGAATTAATGATTCCGCAATAATCATTTTTTGCATAAGTAAATAATTGGTAAGCCCATTAACAGCTTATAGGAGTTTA
Organism: Trichoplax adhaerens; assembly: GCF_000150275.1. Taxonomy (NCBI): domain Eukaryota; kingdom Metazoa; phylum Placozoa; class Uniplacotomia; order Trichoplacea; family Trichoplacidae; genus Trichoplax; species Trichoplax adhaerens. Next base: position 4,455,444 of record NW_002060944.1, on the reverse strand, counting down.
TTTAGAACTCAAAGAAGGCACTTCAAAATAATTTTATACACGTTTAAATATTCGTTTAGCGTTGCCATCTCATCACTTTTACTGGCTATAATAGCAGACTCAACTTACGTTTGGTATATATATTTTAAATATTTTCCATCTCATCTTTCGATTAGTACCTAATCAAGCGAAATACAAAGTAATTACAAAGACTAAAATCTGTCACGTCAAAAGCTATATAAAACTTTTGGGATATTTATGGTTGATATGCTGTATATCGGTAGTGGTATTTAGTAATTGGTCTAAATTGATAACAATTTTCAATACTTTATATGACGATTATAACATTGATTTACGGCCATTGACAAAATGTTGAATACTTGCTAAACTTACCGCAATTTTATTTTGATAAATTACTTTAAGCATATGATATTATATAAGATATCAAATTACTATATTATCGTACAAACATGTATATCTACAGAGTGCTTCAAGTTATATTCAGCCTCAAATCAGAAAATTTTAATATTTCAGGTTGAAAAAAATACTATTATTACATTTATGTGGGCTTAATATAATAATAGGTTGTTTTAATGTCCAATTAATTCTACTCAATTACAACTTGCTAATTCTATGCATCATACGAATAGTAAAGTTTTCGAAAAATTTATTATATTTTTTTTAACTAGATATTTCAAAGCTTGAAACATATATTACATGATTGCAGATTGCATATTCCCACAATATATTTAATACTCGTATAATGAAATAGTTAAGTGATGATATATAAAGATACTAACATGCAATTTCAATCTCTTGTAAAAGCGATTCTTGCCCTATATATAACATCATAGCTACCGCTGTATTTACCTTTAATAATTACAGTTTGGTAATAAGAATAGCTACCACAAAGCAATAAAAATTTGTAATCTAGGATATCATTACTGTAGAGTTGGATACTTTAAACAGTATTTTTGCTCCAATGTAACACCCCCTAGCATTTATAATGTCATAATTATGGTAGAACTAAAACTTACAGGAGTATTGGTGAGCTAGAAAATATATGAAATTTAGAACGGAATAAACAAAGCTAAAATCTTTTAAGGCATCTTTTTGATATTTAAATGATAACTCTAGTTAAAGTTTACATATACTTAGTAATCAAATTGCTACTCAAAATTAATAAACTACAATAGAAAGCTATTTGCACTGGAACAATAAATCACTACTGAGTCTTGCCTAGCTACGACGTAAGTTATTATCCTAGTCCAACAAGAAATTGAAAAAAGTCGACTTAAAGGATAGAATTTGATAAGAAAATATTATAACATTCCTATTCTCAATAAATTCCACATTGCAATGTATATCTATATGGTTGTTTATAAAATGGATAAAAGACTACCACTAACGCAGTTGTTAGAATTAACCAATAGTCTTCTCTTATAATGTTTTAAGATGATGATTTGGTTGGTAAAACTTCGATTCCATAGTTATCTATATTCCTAACTAATAATTCGATGTTTGTATCCAAGTCAAAAATTATAATATTAAGGCAATGTAATTACAAGTAGATGAAGGCTGAATAATAAACTGTAGAAGACTGAATATCTCCATGTAACGAACATAAACTCAAAGTACGTAAAAATTCACTGACAGAATCAAATCTTATAGCCAAAAATATTATCAGTCATCACATATAATGCATACAGCATAATAATTATAATTATCGATAATGATACCAATTACATCTTAATAAAACAAATTAAGTTAAAACTTAATCAAAACGTGTCAAAACTTATGGTGTAAAGATTTTGATTCACCTTTATTAGTCAAGGTTCGAGAATTATAATTTACGTATGATATGACGAAATTCATGATATAAAGATTTTGATTTAATTTCATCATTCAAGGTTCGAAAATTATAATTCATGATGCTTAATTCTTCACTCTTTTTGATAATAGCCATTTGGTAAGTAATAAAATATTACATAGTTTTAGAGTAGTTACAGTATATTATAGCATGCTACCAATACTGTATATGCTGATCTATGATACGAGGACGTTGCTCTAACCGTACTTTAAATTTCAATGCAGCACCCTAACAGAAAAATTATACTAAATTACATGCTATAATATATTTTTATTGATCGATGTAGCTATATATGAGTATAAATTACTAAAGTTAATTTTGTAAAACTAATGGGACACATAACTATCTGATTCCGTATAACAAATACTGTAAGCAATAAAATGAATGCAAGAGTTAATTACATTACTATTGTTGCGATGATGTAACTGCCTATGAAAAGCAGATTATTATTTCTATAATGATATTTGCTCATGAAGATATCCATTTCATAATTACAGTTTTATATTGGCACTTTTTAGTCGTACCACTAATGACACAGAATAGTGTAATTGTAGCAATAATTTCAGGGTGCTGCTATAATTATAATTTCTCTAATAAAACACCGAAAATGCAAAATACAAGTCTAATTACTATTTCAAATTATTGCCAGTTATTCGAACGATAAATTGATCGCAACGTTGCTTCATTAAAACTTATTTTTAGATGAAATAATGACCTACGATCAAATATCACTTCTAAATCATGATACAAAATATTGGCCTTTCTCAACCTTTTATTACGCACCCTAATAAATATAATTGTAATACAATGCACTTGAATACTGGATTTACAATTAAGTAGTATGATATAGGTAACAATAGTTTAGTTTAAAAACCGTTTTATAAACTTATTTCTTAACCTTTAAATAAGTAAGTTAAGCATATTCATACAGTGATTGTCTATTCGAAGATACAGTCAAATATAATTATTAACCTTAATGTACAGTATAAAGCATAGCAATTAATTTCATTATCAACTCTATCATGTACGCTTGATAACGTTATTAAAAAACCATTAGCGAACTATCACTTCGGATAGAATAGCTGAATATCATTTAATTTCATAAAATATAAAAATATGTATTTTTTCATAACGTCAGTTCTATTCTAACAAAGTGAAGCGATGATTGATGAGGTAGTGAATGATATAGAAGTGCCATTTATCTAATTAGGTAATCAATTAAGCTGCTTTATCTTCCGATCAACCGTAATATGGGGCATTATAACTGTAGTTCATTTTAATACCTTTCCAGATTGTACTTCGATCTTATGTCACCAAAACGATATTATCAATAGTTGCCGAAATGAATGGTAACAGCGCCACCTGTCGCATAATAAAATGAAAAATTTTCAATAAAATGGAGGACTGACCCCGTTAATAGATTATTAAAAAATCAAATGCAATAAATTATCATATCATCAAAACTATATACGTATTATCCAAAATTTTCCTTTCACAAATTCTTCATAATTTCTATCGAACTGTTTTTACAATAGCGATCTATCAATAACGTTCTTCCATTAAACTGATGTTATGACAGTATGAATAGGTAGCGATAGAAATTAATGGCGATAACTATCTACCTATCTTACCAATTCCATTATCTTCAGCTTATCTTAATTTATAGATACTGTCATGACACCATAGGAAATCACACTATACCTTTTTGTCAATTTTGGCCAGCTGTCGACTGTTGTCAAAAAAGTAAGATGGCAATATCTGTCATCACATCAGATCAATATTACTGATCATCATTATTTTTCGACAGTCCGGCCTTAACTTTATTGACGACGTAATTGACTTTAATTTTTAATATCTATATTTTTTTAAAGTAGCAATTAACTTACCAATTACTCTGTTACTGTTGGTATCCACTTTTCTTCTATACTCAGGAGAGCAGTGATTGCTTTATTCTTCATGTAATTTTACTGTCTATTACAAATAGTATCAGTATTTAATTATTTAAACTAGTTACAAGTTAGATATCGTAGTTCACAATAATACTAAAACAGTGACGACATATAACGGTAGGATCAATAATCTTACTTGCATGCCCTCAATGAGAATTTTGTATTAATTTGTGATCGTATCCAAAGAGAATTGTACTACCGTATAGAAACTGATCATTAGTTACCATTAATAGATGCAAGATATAATTGACATGATGAATCACATTCACGATATACAAAAACTGACCGACATTTAGTACTTCAATATTACCAAGAAGACTAAAATTCTTAATAAGCAATACAGAAATAGCTGAGAATACGAGTATATCCTAATCTCTTATATTACGAACTAACTTAGAATCAATTGATGACAACAGCTGATAGCTGAATAACATCGGCACTTATTCTTACAATTGGTATCTATGCTACCCATTCCCATCATTTATTTCTAGAATTATCACTAATTGAGCCTTATGACGGAAGAAATACAGCTAATCTGTAACTGGAGATGTTGTCTTATTGCTATATGCCGTACAATTCAAAAGGCTAATAACCTTCTGCCCTTAAGAAGTTTATCTTCCTATTTTAAACTATGTTATAATGCCTATTAAATTGTAATTTTATTTATATCTTAAAATCTAAGTGAACATTTGGGTACAGGGTAGAAAAATGTGCGTTACTATGTATGTAGAAAAAAATGAAATAAAAAGCAGTACCACTCCTAGTATCTACCATTAAATCGCTTACAAAAAGCGAGAATATCAAAGCGCTGCGCTCGGTACATATTATAAATCAATTCGCCTTGTAAAAATTATAATTATATAACAATTCTTTATGATAAGTATTTCACAACAAAGTAATGTGTGTTCAAGAACTTTTAATTTAAATAGAAATACTCCAATTTTAATAGCAAAGCAGGACATGCACCTTTAACTGTTGTGCCGTCAATGGCTTTTACATAATAATAATGATTTCTTCCAGTGCAGAACCTCCTGCATGGAAGCTAACGCATCCATGTTAGTAGAATCCATCACCATTATATAAATTCATACCAGCGGTCTACTAAATTACGCTTGATTCCGAGTTGCAATATATCAACACCTTTCAAACTACTAATAGACTCTGCCTTAGTAGTTCTGAAGCGAAAAGTATAACCTACCGGATTCCCTATCCTTAACAAGGTATAAATTATTTACTCCACTTGGGGATTCCATACTAAAATACGCAGTTCATGTTGCTGTGAACCAAAAAAGTAGATGCATATCACTATCTCGGAAGGTATCCGTAGAAGTACTACCGATGTCTTTTGATGTACAAGGACCTAGGATCATCTACAACATAAAGTATATTAATAATAAATCAGATATGCTTCTATAATGTCTAAATGGATAATATCAGCGGTTATAACTTAACTTAACATTCTTTTGTATACCTACAGCTACCTAATCACAAGCAATTTGGGATTTGTTTTGATGAAAGCGTTCAGTCATCTCAGTTAGTTCTAATAGCATGCATTTGATCGATTAAGCTCAAGATTATGATAAAATCGATCTTGTTGTAACATACCTATCATTACACTAGTTTACCAAAATAAAGTTACATCATTATCTTGGCAGTATTTCGCTCGATTTGTCGAATTAATAAAATCGTTTCTGTAGTACTATGAATAGATAAGGCTTTACTAATACCGTCTTTCAATAATAATTAATTACTATTCATCCAATCTATTTCTTGCTTCGCCCAAATTTGATAGTTGTCACAATCTAAGACTTGGTGTCATTCAAATGGAAAAGTAGGCATTATTTTAAGTATAGTCTGACTATCATGAACAAAGATCATCAGTCAAATTGACATTAATTCCAATTATAATCAACTAAGGTAGGAATTCCCATTTCATTATCTACCATGGAAGAAGAAGTTATTTATTATTTACTATACTAATCAAGCAAAAATAAGTTCATGCAAAATTAATTAAAGAATGAAAAATGTAGATAGGTTTAATACCGGTGCTCTATCCATTCCTAAATATTTTTTTTTTGTCGCCTTTGTTCTATAGTATGAAAACTGATCTTCTTTATTCTCATATAATTCATGTAGTCATCACTTGCAATACAGTAAATAGAATTTGAAGTAATCTAACAGTAATCTTTATTGTAAATTCGAATTTGGTACCTACATGACGATGAATTTCTTCTTATGAAATAATATATGGCAATGAGAATTATACGCAACCAGATCATGTCGATTTTCAAGAATTACGACCAAGTCACCATTAATGTCAAGATCAAATTCTTGCAGTGCTATTAGAAAACGAATAACTTATTCATTTGTAGACGTCATTTCCGTATGTGAAATTACGTATTGTTAAGAGTTTCGATGATGATTTAAATTGAACAGCGAAGGGACCAATAGTATGTGTATAATGGCATCTTAGTTAATTACGATACTATATTATGCAATTTACTAAAGACCTTGATAAAACATATAAAGAGTTAACATTAAAATCCAATCTTATCAAAGAGATGCATTTTTATGTAGGATAGTATATAACGTTGCCGTATTTTTCAATAAAATAAACTAGTTATCGCTTATATCCCAGTATATTTGCGTTAGACTAATCTGTAAATTCCAGTGTTAGTATTCCTTTGATGATTAATTTCCACATAGCTGCATTTAGAAATTAAATATTAAATTAACGTATTCATTTATTAAAACTCAAAAGGCCTGCGCCGAAATGATAGCATCGCCATCGTTCTCCTTAATATCTTGCATAGCAGAAGCGATGACAAAAATATTATATGTCTCTTATTAGTTAATTATCGCTTGGATTTATTTACTTGTCAACCAGTATATTTTTAAAGATGTTATACTGTATATCAAATATGCTTCTTATTGATCATGTATCGTTTCGATTTGTTTACTTATAAACCGTTACGCTTTTAAAGATGTTATATATCAAAAATGTTACATGCTTCTTATTAGTCATGTATTGTTTGAGTTGTTTATTGTTAACTATTGCACTTTTAGCATACTGACCATCTACACCGCAAAATTTTTTAATAGCTATAATTATAATTATTGATACTCATAGAAAAGTAAAATTCGCTACTCGATAAGTGCAGTTTCCAGTTTCCCTTTGTAAAACTTATCGCGTAATAATTTATTTCCTTATTTTAATAATTTAGTTCAAAGTTAGGATACGATAACTGTAAATGCAAATTTCCTTATAAATTAATAGCCAAACTTAATGCCATCTAATCATCTACCAGTGAACATTTATTGCAATACTTCTTCCTGATTTGATCAACCCAGGTCTGAAATGTTAAAAAATTAGTTTAAACTGACAAGAAATGAATATTTCTGCATTATCGAATATATTTCAATGACTATCAAGACATTCAATAGATTTCATTAACATACCTTTATATTCATATCAATTATGCGATCTTAACATTTATGCACAGTGATATAAGACTTATTTTGACATTTTAGAGCGACCCAACAATGGCTTACAATGCAAATAATATAATTTATCTATCAGAGTACAAATCATCTAAATATTGAAAAGTAATTTCTTGATACGTTTAAGCAATTTTGTTCTATTCAAATCGTCTATTTACAGCATAATTAATCTATTATTGATATCTCGATGGATTAAAGTTCTTTTGTTGTTGTCTTTAGTTAAACATTATCAGATAATTGTGAAGGTTCATTCCATTATAATACTTTGTTGGAGAATATCACATGAAAGAAAAATGGATGTTTGAGCTGTGTATCTATATAGGTAGGCAATCGTTACCTAATAATAATATTTTATCTAAGACTATACCCAATCAATTTATCTTTAGCCAAATATAACCGATTTATTCATGACTATATCATGTAAATACTACTATCAAATTTTACTAGCAGTAAGCTATTCTTAGAAATTAAAATTGTTAGTATACATTATACATTAGCAATTGAATAATCTAGGAGTTATTTAATTTTATCCTGGTGAGATTGCCATAAATCATTACTACTACTAGTCTAGTTGAGCATCCTAATATTAAATATTATTATTTAGATTAGTATAGTACTACGATCCGTTGCTACTTTCAATAAGATAATGTTATTTCAATCATTCTTATAAGTTAATAATCGAATCATGATTGATTATTGGACTGATAAATTATCCCTACCAACTCATAGTTTTCGGTTCAATCCCTCATAATGCTAACTCATTAAATATACGTATAAATAAATCCTTGAAGGCTTCATATTTCTCATCCATCATATGGATATCTCTATAAAATTGCCCTAATCAATCCACTCTAACCACTACACCTACTATAAATGATTAACTCTTCAAAGTAATGACCACTAGAAAGTGTTTCCAATATTAAGAATCATTTGTACCTGCTACAGATGAGACAGACGTGGATTATATTCTCACCTGTCATCCCCAATTTATCCTTAATTGCAAATGAATCGAATAGCTATAACAAGTCCATCAAAAATATCAAAATCAATCAGACTAGTCTAGACATGATCATAACGATAATTTTTTATCACGTGAATATTCAATTCATGATGAGTTTATTGTATAATACTTCTTCTGAAGCTAAGCACCTTAACATGGCCGTATTACCGTATTTATTCCTTCGAAAATTTTAAAAAATATCACAGAATTGCCTAAATCGCCTTTGATATTTGCTGGGTAAAAATAACTGTTCAGCACTCCATAGTCTCGTCTTATCAGTTCAATTATGTACACTCCATTTATTCACTTGTAAGCTAGCAGTAATGTTAAAAATGTTGTTAGATTTTGCAAAACGTCTTAGAATTGTCTTAATTCCTTTTAATACCTGTCCGTTAGCTTAGCAGATACGTGAGTTAGCTCGTTATTTAGTTATAAGCCATCAGCAAATTAAAACTGTTATAAATATTCGTAAGATAAAATCTATTAGCTTAATAGATAGTACAATTGCCTCATTAGATCAACTTTAATTGACATGTCGCATTTAGATAGAAGTCATCAGTAACTTAGAAAGTACTTTATAGATTGGGTGTTAACTTATCCAGCATAGGATCTGGATATACTTGTAGTGACATCCGATGAATTTATGATTGTCCAAACCTAAATTTAATTTATTATTGATCGGAATTGTTCATTTGCGTTATATCTGACATACTAATCATATTACGGAATTGAAAGTAATATTATTGATAATAATGAAACATGCACATTTATCATAAGCACGGTACTAGAAATCGTTTGCAGGCGTTATGATAGATTAAGTATTCATAAGAAATAGTAGATAATAGTTATATTGCACAGCTAAAAGGTAGAAAATAGAGACTAAATATCCTATTATGGTTTTGATTATGGATCTTAGATCTCACAGTGTACATGATTAGGCCTTAGGTACGCTAGAGTATACAGTCAGCTAATTTTTTTCTCCCACACAAAGCAAACTATTGACAGATAATTATAGTCAGTTACGCTCAGTCATTATGCTTGACCTTTTCACTAGCAGTATTGGCATGCTTGCTTTCAGTGAATATAGAAAATAAATAATTTAAGTTCATTCAATGTATTGGAATTGTTTGATATCTATCATTTTCCACTTGTTAGTAGCTAATGAATAATGCTCAATGATAGTAAGAAATTGCTTTTCTTCAGTAAATATATAGTTGTATATTGAATTAAATTGTGTTTGATATCTATGACAATTGTAGAAGCCAAGGTATAAATCTTTAGTAAGTTTATAATTGCAAATTATAAATTCAGTCAAGGTGCAGCTTCAATTAAGTTAACTTAAGCTAGGGTCGCTCCCAAATTCAGAGGATTAGATTATTGTATTGTTTACTATAAATTTTCATGCAAGAGAGTAATTAGTTGAACTATGTACAGGACGTGAATTAAAATTATATTTTTACTGATTTTGCTGTAGGTAAATCATATCTCTAGTATTTCTAGTGCTAAATTACGATATTTTAAATAAGGGCATTTAGAAACTGTTTAGTTTTCTTTCTGAAGAGGTTCTGAACAGTAATTTTTGTACTTGATAACAATATTGATCAGTAAATTGTTACCACACTCATCACCAGGCACTTCTAAGAGAAGTCCCTGGCGATCACCTTGATCTTAATTTTCCAAACAATAATCATGAGCGGAATTCATAATTATAATGACAGCAATAAATCAACTCTTGGTCAGCCCTCATTTATAAGTATTTTCGTTCACGATTTTGCTGATCCGATGGCAATGACAACTAATAAATCATTTCGCGGTAATTCGTGAACAAATATGCAAAATTTAAATGATAAAGAAATTATTCGGTGATAAATCACAACTAGTACTCAGCTTTTAACCTTAAAATTTACAATACCTTCAATACATTTAATAACTGTCCTATAAATACTAAATTTCAATAATGATTAATAATGATTTCTTAGCATTCATATTATTACATGCCTTCCGATAATTTATTTTAGATGTTAGATGAAGGATTTATAATACCATTTAAGCAAATATTACGATAAATTAAAATTAGATGCATGTCAATACATCAAAGTCTCATTTCTCCTGATCTTCTTTCGATAAATTTTCTCCCAAATTTTCAATGCAGTCATTCTATCTTTATCTGTTACGTAATTAAATCTAAATGGACTATAATCATATGCGATATTATACCATAGAAAATAAAATCTAGAAATAATTAACGTATCATGAAAATTTATCTCCCTTCCACTTTTGTATATCTAGACAATCTGAAAGAATAAGATATTAAGACGTAAAATTATTGGATACATCAAATATCTTGGTCCAAATACTAATAGAATTTAGTTATAGAAGGAGAGATTAAATTTAAATCGATAAGCTTACTCATATTTAATATTAACTAGGCAATCTAATCAAAGAAATATTAGATAAAACGATTCTTATAAAAATTAGATTTAGCTCACTTCATGTTCTGCAGACTTTTCTTATTTGCACAATATTCCTAAGCAAGAGCCATGTTTCTTCAATCGCAAATATACTTTAGACAACGACAGGAATTTTTAGTAACGTTGCTCAAAGGATCATCAACTGAAATTCTGTAGCTCCGTATCCAATCTTTAGTCAATCAATGCCATTGCTATCAGTTTATCCAAATGAATGCTAGTATGTATCGAAAAGAAATCATTAATGTAAAAGTATATCGAACGGTATCTGGCAAGATTTTCCTATTTTCGAATCCTACTGGATTCGTAAAATATTAATCTCTTTTGTAATAACTCGACTATCTTCGTAATTTCATTCGAAATAGAGCTACTGCAATCAATTTTTGACTACAAAAGAGGAATGAAACCAACTAGTCAAGTTTCAATTCTTATCCTATTTATTTTCATTCCTTTTTAGCTAGGGTTGTATTCTTTTACCCGCTATTCAATACCTACTTCAAGGCATAAAAAAAGAGGAAAAATATAATATAATCATTAATTCTATACCTATTTCAGCTACAATTTGATACTAGTAGTGATTGAAAATTATTGCCAATATCAATAATTAGTCAGGAGTGTGATTCGAAGGAATAATTATAGCTTTGTTAGGATTAAATATTTTTTTGGTCTCTTATATTCTATCTATGTATATGCATGTGGATACTATAGCAGTTCAATTGTTCGTCAGAAAAGCATTAAGATGAAAAGTATAAACTTTGATTTTCTCTACATATGAAAGGGTAAAATAAAATAGAAGACTGATTTGACCGGTATTATCAGATAAGCTGTGCATATGACACGTAAGAAAGATTAGTATTTTTGGATAACTATCGTACTCGTGGAAAAACAATTTATATCAGTATATCCGAACAATATATGATCGTAATTGATGACATTCCGACAACTAAGCCGTATAAGTGCGAATTAAAATAACTGAATGTATGTTCTAAATATATAAATGAACAAACCGAAAATGCAGTAAAATAAATAGCGAACTAAATGTACATGTAACGGATAGCATTCTACCATCAAGAGGATAAATATGAATAAATATCATCTTGATATTTAGTTTCAATATTTGCTGTACAAAGATCAAATAGACATAAAACAAATAAAGATGTTCGGATGTAATACTGAATATAGGCCGGATCATATCCAAATATGGCCCGTAGTCATAGGATAAAAGTATAAAATATTAGTAATTTCATCGATGATGGTCTTATTCTATCATAAAAGATCAATACAAATCTTACCTTTTCCGCTATCAAGGTTGAACAACAATACTATTATTGATTTTTTATCTTGTCAAATTGGAAAATAATTGAATTATCGCAACTTATCTACAGTTAATTTTCATTTATCATTCCCTTGTGATTGGCTTTATTTTACCCACCTGTCTCTAAGATTGACAACAGACATATTATCAATCAACATGATGATAATAAAAAATCGATTACCATCTTACACTATAGATATTTATTTTATCTTGCTAATCTAGTATCTTTATATCAATCTGTGATTGTCTTCAATTATTCCTCGTTGACAGCACTAGTTGTTGATGATTGAGTTAATTATACGTTATTTATTTATTACTGACATCACATCACCCTTTCATGACGGCTTAAATAATGAGTAGAGAAGATACCGTAACTGGTAGCATCACCAAAAGCTATTTAAATGATTCAATTCTCATTTTATTCGGTAAAATATTCCTAGCTTACCTTGCTTCTATCTCTTACTTACTCACTCACTTTCCAATTTGCAAGTAAAGTGATACGTGATATTATTACATAACTCTAAGGTAAATGGTAACGGATCTCTTTTCTTATTTCTTTATCAGTATTTTTAAATAGTCTTGGGGTTTTGCTGGTATTTGCATTATATTCGTCATTGAGTATGAAATTTTTAGGCCTTTTTTCTAATTCTTTGACTAATTTGATATCTCAATTTTTGTCTAGGATCATCAATTTTCAGAAACTGTGGTCTTTTTAATCTAGTGAAAAGGTAAAGCAAACTATTTACTTACTAAGGTTTTCGATGGAGAATGTAACCATGTATCTCATAGAATTTGATGTCTAACTTAAAAATACCAATAGCTAGCAATAATATAAAAGACCTGCTATTAAAATTTAAGAATATTAAATGAATATTACTAGTAAAATTTCATTAGCATCCTCTAGCTAAGAGATAAAGGATACCTAATGTCCAAAGCAAATCTGCATACAGTTATTTATGCCTTGCTATAATTTTATTGCAGTTAAAAAAGCGCTAAATTGCGATCATATTTAAGATTGCAAAATCGAAGGTCTGCTATATTTTTTCATTCTTAGATTAGTCTCATTACTTCCTAAGAGTTTATTTAATGTCGTCTTAACTTAGTAAATAAAAACATGGAGAATGATGTCTAAGCATGGCATCAAGACAAATCCCTAATAGTAAAATTTTGTTGATATGATCATAATTTAGCAGACAATATCTCTACGTGTTTGTGACTACAATATACGCAATCCTTAGATTTATAACAGAGTTAAGAAATATCGCTAGGTTAACGTAAATAGTTTCCCAATATCTAATGAGCCATAACTATTAAGCAACCTTTGATAAGAGATTATTAATTCCATAAAAACTGCTACGTGTAGAAATCCGATAATAGTTGGCTGATATTTAGTATTAAGAGTAGCTTCATTCAATATGGAGTAGTAGCTTAACCTATAATTTAATTTTTCTTCTATTTTCCAAAATCATTCAGGTCCCATCTTAGAATCCCACATTCCACACCTTTTTCCTCGAAATTCAAAGGCTGCAGGTATATTACTACTCGACTACCGATCTTGGGATAGTTATTTAGGTATCCATTAGAATCGAACCGTAGTTTTCCTCGACAGCTATTTCTAATACCCTGATTGATGATCATAATAGAACAAGTACAGTTACTAGATGAACTTTGAAGTAATAAAGTTTAGCCTTTGATTAGTTATCTTTCCTTTTACAGTAATTATACCGCCTATTAGTTTCCTAAATTCAAGTTACTTAATTTTATAACTATTTTCGCAAACAAATTAACGTTATCTAATTATTCAAACCGCAATAATAAACAATATTTTTTCCGAAAAAAGATGACATATTTATTTACCAAAAAGGCCTGCTTTTACTCAACATATAAACATCTAATAATTTTATATTAATGATACTATCTTTGATAGATATGAAATGACATTAGGTCCAGTCTTTAGTTTTGCTTTACCTCTAGAAATATGAAACTAAATTTACTTCATCTGAGCATAATCATAAATATTATTTTGCTAGGAAAATGACATTAAGGGCAAAATCTGATCTAAGTCAAGATAAAAACAATCAGTAGTCACATTCGAGTAAATAACATATTTACAAAGTATAAAATTCATTCCTAATTACGAAACATGCAATAATCCATGACATATTGTCATTATTACTGTAGTTTCAAAATTTACAAACTATGGATAATAAAATAATTGAATACCTTTGCATCATTAATGAATCAATTAATTATAATTATAATATCTGAGAGTGAAGATTTAATATAGTACATTAAATTGACCTAGAGACCCATCAATTTTTACTACCGGTATTGAATAAATAATCAATACTAGGTTATATATATGACTATTTACAATCATCGTTCCGTATCATGGACAGGAAATAATGTATTAATTGAGTGCTAATCTATTATAAATTAAGATATAAATATTTGAATATATTGTCTTTCTTTATTAACATTTTAATATCTAAAATTTAGTAGTTAAATAATTAGTTAAACAATTTTCTACCTTAGTTATCATTATATAAGTCTATTATTATAATCATTAATTATAATGGTGAAGATTTAATCTGCATTTAATTCATACGGAAAGGCCCCAAAAAGCTATTATTGCAATCATACATGTATCTATAGCATACTGTAAACACTGTATTTATAAAGAAACAGGGATACTTACTTATTAATCAGTGTAACTATACTAAGTAAGTTCTATTGGATCCAAGATTTCTGGTAAATACAGCATTCCTTATATCTGTTTTGAAGTAAATAGGTATTAATAGATCATATCTGCGTATTACAAGATACAATTTTCAAATAATTATTGCGCGCATAAGCTGCTGTTCTACTAAGAATAGGAACTTAAGTTGCTTCCACTTATAAACTAAAATAGTTTCAGTAGCAATAAATTCTTAATAGTATCATTTAAAATGTCGCATTTAATCAGTATAATCATCAGCGCTATGAAAATACGGTGAATTATTGCTAGATAGAAATTCAAATCTAAAGTCAAAAATCAATATTTTCGTATATCTATCTTTCTATCAATCACAAGTTATTGCAGCTCCGTAGCCTCGACCATACTAGAAAATTTATCTTAAAAATATGATCAGACAAGATGTATATAATCAGTACTAATAAAGTAATTTCATTTCCTTTTCTATCAACATCATCGACTTGGGTCAGTTTTAAATCTAAATTTTAGTTTTACGAGCAGAAATTCATTAACTTTTTAAATTAACCAAATTACCGGTATAAATCCGCCATATATAATTATATTAATACTTCCCGAGTTAAAAAAAGAAATGAAGAGCGTCTTAATAATCATTCCTATCGTAATATTATCAATCAGAAAAGATAAATGGCATTTAGTTATTCCTAATCTCATTTCAGTACTTCAGATTACTATAATAATTTATTGGTAAGAGGTTCGATTTTGCCATTTTTAGTGGAGACTAACATACATAAAATAGATACTAAACGCTCTTTGTCTATAATTAATATAAAATGAACATTATTATTGTACATTGGTGATCTTTCTTATCTTAAGCTAATTAGAAAGTTAGTAAAGGATAAAATTAAATTAAAAACTATAAGAAAATTTGGGGATAATCAGCTTAAATCTGTTATCGAATTAGCTCGGAAGTGAATAATAAATCTATTCGGATTAACATTTTATGCACAGATGTGCCTTAGATATTATAAGATAATAAAAAAATGTCAATAATGCCATTAAGTGAAGTTAAGTTAATTAAGCAGATAAAGCCTCATTTTAATAAGCATTCAAATTATTATTATCGACAGAAGTAAGCAATCAACTTCGATCAAAGATTGTTTAAAATACGATAACTTCCAAATCTGGCTATGGCTCATCAAAATAACTGCTTCTATGCTAAATCAAATCCATATTTTCCAGCCGACGCTGAAGTAACATCTAGGTAGGACAAATTTGATATATCGCTATATTATATAATTACTTTACAGTAGAATAAATATTGCAGTATACTTTAAAGATATGAATCTATCCTATAAGTATAATAGTTAGTTTTTTAAAGCAGTAAGATGTTACCATGAGTCTTTATAATATCTATTTCACATTACATATTTCAGTAAAGTTTGTGCGTAAATAAAACTTCGATGGTTACATTTTTCAAAAGAAGAAGATATTGTCATGAATCAAACTTAATATTTGTATTTTTTAAATTAGCGGGCAAAAGAATCTGAAAGATGCTTATAGCTACACTTTTCCAAGGCCAATAACTGTAAATAGCAATGTAATCATGTACGATAATAATCCAGGGCAACAGCAGTATAATCAATTATATCCATATGGTAATTGTCAGGGATTAGAAATAATTCCTAATCAATCAAATATCACGCTACCAGAAAGACAGGAAGAAGTACTTAATCAAAACGATTATATCGTAAGCTAACATGAATGAATAAAAATTAAAATATTGCAGCAAATTCAACAACTATTGAAGATAAAAAATTGATTATATACCTCTTTTCGCCTGGACAGTTCCGTAGTTCGCCATTCAGGCTTATAATAGTACAGTATATAGCGACAGTAACTACAATCAACATACTGATATATTTATATTTGATAAATGCGTAATATTATATAAATGAATTCAATTTTAACACTGCCATTAGTCTCTTCTCCAAAGTTGCATCTCTACTATCGCAAAGATAGATTTAACTATTACATTTGCTATCATATCAACGATCATACTGTAAATCATATCGTATCTTGGATTATGTAGACACCGCTTCCCTCTAATGATATCGAAGTCTCTACATCTAATCAGAACATGGGCCTCCATCAATATTATTATACTAAATCAGCAGAATCATATCAAGCTGATACTTTGTCTTATTCATGCTATAATAACCGTAATTATGGTAACGATGATGATGGCGAAGACGACGATGAAGATGATATGGACGATAATAGTGGAGGAAATGAAGACGATGAAGATGACGATGATGATGATGACGAGGATGATGATAACGATAATGATAATGATCATAATAATGATAACGAATTGATTCAATCAACTAGTTTGCTAGTTAACATGGATCAGCATAGTCCTATTGAGATGTCAGCGCTTGGCCAATCTTTCCGCTGTGATAAGTGCGGTTCGCCCTACGTTGTTGACCCAAATCGACGCGGTAATCGAAAGAAAAAATCCAAGCACATGGCATGTCCCAGGCGGAAGTTGGACCCGCAAACCAATAAAATATTAACATTATGCAACGCCTGTGGTAAGCTTCTACTTTATCCTCCTATTTAGATAAGCATTTGTAATAAACATTAAAAATTTATTCTTAATGAATTACATCAAAATGTACATCTTATATTACTATAAATTATAGTTTAGGTAGAAGTGAATTTCTCATTTGATTTAATGTAATAAGATACTAATGATTACTGCATCGAATGATGTGATATTACAGGTTTGGCGTTTAGTCGGAGTAAAAAAGCAAAACCGAATCCATCGCCACCATCATTAGAAATGAAATTAGAATATCTAAAAGAAGCTAAACAATTTACTTCGCGCTTAATTGAGAAGTTTGGTGATCAAGATGGTACGTTTAGTAATTTAGTGTCATCATTTCAATGTTTCAACTCTTAATCCAACGATAGACAATATTACAGAATCTTTAAAATTACAAGTATCTTATAAGAAGCATAAGGTCTTAGATAAAATTTAAAATCATTTCTCATAAAATAGACTTAAATTTAGCAGACATTCACAGTAATCCTAAGTAAAATTTTATATTATAGCGGAAAGATTAAGTTGCCCCAACTTTAAAAAGCATGGATGTGGCTGTCTCCAAAAATATATTACCGATCAAAGTCAAAATGAATCAGAAACTCGTGTACGCCAATTACTTCATTTAATTAAACAAGCTAAAATTTTACGCCAACAAAAGTGCTATGGTTTCCCAAACAGTAACGGGATCAATATTAATTCCACCAAATCAAAGATGTAAGACGACAACACTAATTTGCTTTTTCATAACATAATAACATGACATGTATAAAATAGGTACAAACATCTATTGCATGTCTGACTCGGGATAATTTGTGTACGTCTTCTTGAAAATTTAGTAAAGTCGGTCTTGGAAATGGACATCGAAAATCTAAAGCATTTGAAGAATTTGTGTTAACCCAACGTAAAATTTTACGGGAAGAATACAACCTATGCGAACGAGCAACACAGAAAATCTTAATTTATTCCAACAATTTCTTACATAAGAAATTAAAAACAGATCCTAACGTAAGCCAAAGCAATTAATATATCATTTATTATAAAGAATATTGTATTTTGAACATGACGATAATTACTTTTTATCGATGTTTTTATCAGCAACGTTCAAGAATAACACGAAGGAAAGGAAAAGCTGCTTTAGGAAAATTAAAGCCCATTCAAGATTTAGCTAATGAAAATTGTTGCATTGACAACTGCATTAAGGTACAAGAAATTAATGGATTTTTCTCGTAAAGTATGATAATAATACCTATAGTACATAACAGTAACGAGCCTGATTTTATGAAAAATAAGAGATCGACTGAACTGAAAGATCTTATAAGGGACATGATCTTAATTCTGTTGTAGATTGCTAAAACTCATGCTAAATTACTAGAAGAATGGCGAGAACGAGCAACGTCTGGACAAGAAGAAGCAAGACGCGTCTTAGCTGAAATGTTAACGCCAGCTGGAGGAAGTAGAACAAATTGCTATCGATTTATATCATGGATAACAGGTAAATGCCAATGCCTGTAGTTTAGTAATTTGTATTGGCCTAGTCATCAAGCGTCAATAACAAGTCAAAAAATCAACACGGTAGCGTAAAATTTTCGAGTCTTCATCACTTATGATCTCTGTATTATTATTCTTTAGGATGTAGCCATAGTACAATTAGTCGTGTAAACGAACAGATGAAGAAAACTGGAGGTAGTCGGGAGCCTCCACAACACGGATTAAAACAGTGGTGGAGAAAACATGGCCAACCTAGAAAATCTTGTAAACCGCAAGAAAGATCAGAACAAATGGTGGACAAGACTACAAAATCAGTAAACTATTCACAATCATTTTACCAGCAAAACCTTTACTCGTCACCACCCATAACCAAAACAGAAAGTTTTTCATCATGTAGTCAACATCCACAAGCTATCGCTGACCCTAGCCAATTAGTGGATACATCTCAATACGAACAAGACAATCAAAAACTAATGGAAATTAATTCACAATGGAATAGCTTTCGATCCCAACAGAATAATAACGTTAATTCTAGAAATCATTGTCATAATACGCAAGTTATGCCCAATATGACAACAAATGCAGCTGTTTACAATATCCTTCCATCAGATCAGTACAATGACCAACAATTTACCCTTAACGATTCAACACAGTTGCTCCATTCTGCTACCGAAAATAATAACCCCCAATACAGTTATTAGAATGATTGCTTATATATATTCACTAATTCTATTTTACTAGTGTTAAAACAAGAAATAAACTGTTTACATTTCATAAATAGACTATTTGGTAATTGAATAATTCAAATCTCACTCATGGTACACACAGTGAAACTTGCGAGAATTATGGAATATGTGGTAGATACAATGTACTATCAAAAGTTTCCTACTGTAGTTATTATTCACTAACGGTTAGGACAATTAGGCATATACTACAACTATTGTAGTAATATCTTAATGATTTTTAACATCGGACAGTCATATGCTATGAACGCTTTATTACAGGCTTATATCACGCGGATCAATTTATACATACGATATTTAACGAAATACCATGATCATGCATATTTAAAATGTAGCATGTTCAACAATAATCAATACATGTATAAGATTATAATCGCACTGCGATAAAATAAAAATTTAGATCAATGAGAAGTAGTTCAAATTTCTTAAGTAGTAAATAGACTGCCAATTTTAGCTTCTTTGGATGAAAATAAGTACCAAATACATTAGAAATAACAATTTGTATCTTTATAATAATAGCATCAAGTTGAATATCAAATATAAAATCGAACAAAGAATAAAGCTTTGAAAAGATATATAGCACGATAGTCAAAGTAGGTGTATCAATTTTTTCAATTAGGAGGAATATAATCCTAAGCATAAGATTCGATATCAAATCTGATAAACATGAGATATTTTGTAACAGGCTTTTTCACTCGTTTCGCATGCAGTACTCACATTTTACTCGAATCTATGTTATCTTCAATTAGTTATAAAAATGTAGTCAATATACTGATCACCAGTAAAATAGATAAAGTCAAGAGAACATAGATAGCTGAAGCTATTTGCTTTGTTTCATATGGATTATAAGATAGTGCCTATAGAATAAATTAAAACATCATAATCAAGATAGGGTAGGTATACTCAGCCATCTAAGAGTCTTTGTATATCCACATCTAATTTGAGCGTAATACTCGCATAGTATAGCGTATTAGTAATTTGAGTATTCGAATTTAAAACTTGATCTCTTTTCTTGCGCTATGATTAAAAGTAACTTACTTCGATGAGCGGAAATTGAGTAGAATATTGTCGCCTTGCTTCGTAATGATCGTTCTGGGATGTTAATAAGATGTCCTGACTGAAAAGTAAACAAAAAGAATATCATTGTTCAGATAGTAACAGTATCTATCCAACGTCATTCTCATTACCTAAGTTCTTTACTCCCATCGACACTAACAGAAACATTTACAATTTCAATGTTTCTAACACTTCCAAAGAAATCTGTAATGGGAACCTGCAAATTGACACCAAGAGTATAAAATGGTTTATATAATGACCGTTTTCGAAATAATCGTGGCATTAACTTTTGCTTATTTAAATTAATTTAACCTTAGTGAGATCTCTTTTATATAGATCAGTTCGTATCTTGGTGGTTGACATTACCAGAGATCTATCAAAGGACTGCAGCTTTTAAAGAAAACGTAAATTATTAGCTAAACAATTTTCAGCTATGTCTCAAACTCCCGGTAGCATCTATAAATGAGCTTGTGATACGTACTAAATAATGCATTTTGTCTTTGCTGGTTGGTTTAACTCTTTCAAGATACGACAGCGTATAATATGTCCAACTATCAATTACGGCAACGCCAATTTCAGGATCATGATGATGCTATATAATAAATGATCAATTAAATTTGTTACATCAAATTTTTTCATTCGTATGAGTTATATCAAGCTTAGATTAAAACAAAACAGTAACAAGTACGCACGTTGAAAAGTTTACAGTTGATACTCATTAATATGCTGTAACTATAGTATAAAATGCCGTGGATAATATAATGAATTGAGCGATAGTAAAAAGGCATTACCGAGTGAGAGTCTTCTCCAACGTGACTACTGGCAACACCCAAGATGTTAGGTGAATAAAATTTTTCAAGCATAGATGCAGCTTGACAAGTATCGATAGCAAAAAAGATTTCATGATAGCTATATTGAGGATGCATGTAGAAATTTTTGAACTAATCAAAAAAAGTTAAACAGGGTAAAAACTCATCTATCACCACATCTTATCTACCGTCGTTTTTGCCACATCTGTTCGAATGCGTTCGCTAATTCAACATCACTGATTTCTTCGGCATCTTGAAATTTTAAGAATCCATTGCCTCCATGACCAGTCATATAAACTAATACATTACTACGTTCATCTGTTAGTAGCCTCTTCGATCTAGGTACACTATCAGGCAGTCGACCTTTAAGGATAACGTTAAGAACATAGATAAGTACATTAATAAGGTAATTCATTTGCGGCTAAGAATACATGCAGCTAATTTAAAAATTTTATTATCGGTGTTGTTAAAAGTGTAGTAAAGCCATTTACCGGTTAAAACTCGAACTAAGTTCTCCACGGTGACCTAACGTACAGGATGAAGGATTGTATACTCAGCTTCGACTTGCTATATTAACGCAGATCTTGGTGAGTAAAAAATATTTGATAGGCTTACCTCATAGCCTCTATAATCAACCTCAATGTCGTCCCCATAAACGTTAATCTGTTGATTGGCATTATTATATACAGTACCTACCCCGATAATGCAAATATACCTTTGTTACGATTATTTTCCTAACGTATAAATTCTTTAACAAATGTTCAATTTTGCGTCTAGTATATGCGTCTAATACTCGTATAGCATGAAATTCATACTAAAATTGGAAATGGTACATTACTTAACATTGGTAATAGTAAATATCAATTTTCAAGTATCTTGCACTTTTAAATATGTCTATTACATCCAATAATTTTTTTGAGATATGATCTAAGTCATTAATGTTTCATTTCTTACATATCTACTTGTACAAGTGCAACATTTAATAACATTTATAGAAAGTATAATATCGTGCTCAAGTCCAATTTAGCCAAGTAAAAATCCTATTACAAGCTCTACATAATTTGCACCTGACTTGGAGTTTCTAGGATCACAAGCAACATCATCAGCGAGCATGAGGATAATTTGGCTAATATATGAGAATAATTTAATAGAAAAAAGTTTAAATGCAATTAGTCGATACAAAATAAGCGCACAAAGTATTTATTAGGGTACAGTAGGGAAACACACTAGAATATGTTGAAAGATGTCCTTCCGTAGACGTAATTATACGATAGTATGTACGAGTTTACACCAGTGCACAGGCAAATCAAGGTTGTAGTAAGACAAGATTTCTATCATCTAATCGATTTAAATTAGCTATACCTGATATTATAATTCAGAAGTTAATTTACGTTGCATAAACAATAAGTTGATGACTGAGTAGTCAGCTAGAGTAAGAAAACATTAAAGAACTGTCGATTGCAATAGCTTTGCTAGACTGGAATTGTTCCTTGTATGTACTGTGTTACATACCTATCTGGAATACCCAAACGTTTAACACTGCGATAGATGGATAATGTATTTGCAATATGACGATAGTTAAACCAATAGCGCGAAGTACACACCTTGAAAATATGTAAGTACTGGTTAGAATGTGAATTTACGTTTAAGCTGAAAGTTTGATTTGTAGCAAGACAGCTGAAAGCTGAGCACTATCCATTCAATTTACGTCTTACCAAAACAGCCCAATTATTAGTATGTCCTCTTTTAAAGAATTGTTCTTGACTTTCTATAGCATAGGAGGACGTTATTAAGACTAAAGCGATGATAAAATACAACTTGAATAAGCGATAGCTGCATTTAGCAGCCATTTCATTCATTGGCTTGGTAGCAGTTGTCATGGATTAATTAATGAATAGCCTGAATAGGAGGAGATATCTTCCTATTTATTGTGGTTGAACGTGGTCCAATCCCTTCTCCACGATAAGAAAATGTTTTTACATTAAGAAATCTCTATTACGATTCCTTCTATTACTGTGCTGTATGTAGAAGAAGTGGCTTTTAATGATTAATTGGATAAAACTGAAAATTGCCGAGGTCCAATTGGGTTTTCTTTTGCGAATTTCTTAGGCTCCGTGAGCCCGAATTGGAGCAGAAATCTTCCTATTTGTTGTTGTTGTTGAACGTGGTCCAATCCCTTCTCCACGATAAGCAAATGCTTTTACATTAAGAAATCTCTACCACGATTCCTTCTATTGCTGTACTGTATGTAGAAGAAGTGGCTTTTAATGATTAATTGGATAAAACTGAAAATTGCCGAGGTCCAATTGGGTTTTCTTTTGCGAATTTCTTAGGCTAAGCCTGCATGAGCTGGCATGAGCGGCATGAGCAGGAACATTGAGCACCCACTGTACTGCACACTGGGTGTACCGTGTACAGAAGGATAGCTGTAGAATATCCATTGAAGGTGCAACTTACCATGTATTATACTAAAGTGCAAAGTACTGTATTATACAGTAAATAATTAGTGTGACGATAGCACGCATGCTCTACCTTAGCACGTTGTCCGTCCGTCAGTATGGTACGATGTGGTAGAATACAGTATATCTATTATACTGAAGTGCAAAGTACTGTATTATACTGTACACTGTACAGTACAGTAAATAATCAGTGCCGATAGCACGCATGCTCTACCTTAGCATACTGTCCATCCGTCAGTACGGTACGATGTGGTAGAGTACTGTACAGTACAGTATGTATGTACAGTACAGTATTACAGTATACTGAAGTGCAAAGTACTGTATTATACAGTACAGTAAATAATCAGTGTGCCGATAACACGCATGCTCTGCCTTAGCATCCTGTCTGTCCGTCAGTGCGGTGTGATGTGCTACAGTACAGTATGATGTGGTACAGGACAGTACAGTATTCAGTACACTAAAACACCCCTGAATGGGCTGTAGACAGGACGACTGCACGCTGGACAGTACTGAAGCAGAGGGGGAAAATGCGCTAATCAACTGGCTTCAAACTCTCATCTGCTCGCTTTTCCTCCATTGGCATTGGCATTGGCATCTTGAAAGAAAATCGATACATGAAATTGCAAAATTGATTCATAATGCCAGTGGTTGTACCGTCTTCTAAAGTCCAGGATATGGTCCTGGTAAGTGTATGATTTATTATTCAGAGGATGAGAGAGTGAAGAATAACTGTAGTGAGATGGTAGAAACGACAAGGGGAAAAAAGCTTTTGCTTGCCATGTTGGCTAAATAGCTCTTTCTGTATTGTTCGTTTTGCAGGAAGAATCGGATATTGCTTTCGAAGAGGAAATTTTACGCAATCCTTATTCGGTGAAATTTTGGATGCGTTATATTGAACATAAAGCCAACTCACCTAAACAAGTCATCAATTTAATACACGAACGGGCATTAAAAGAACTCCCTGGCAGGTTAGTACCACATCAGAATGCAATACTCTTGTTCTTGTTTTTCTTCTTGTCCATCCAGCTTCATACTCTACCTCCATGATGATCTTGGTCTACATGACGATGGAATAGTTTATTCATTTCTTGCCAGTGTGTATTTCTCATACTTGCTACTAAATGACAATCTTATTAAAAAAAAAAACATTCTTTTTTCTCCTCTACGCGTCTCTTTAGCTATAAATTGTGGTATAATTATCTAAAATTAAGAAGGAAACAAATTCGAGGAAAGTATGTATCTTAAATGATAATTCATTCACCTTAATTATTCTTGCATAGATCGGATTAATTTATCCGCCAACATGCATTAATCTATACCTTCCATGTTAGAAGGATCCAACTTTTTAAATTTTTACTTATATATATATATCATGCTCTATTATAACTTGTATTGGCTTAGATGCATCAATGATCCTGCATATCAAGATGTTAACAATACTTATGAACGAGCTCTCGTATTCATGCACAAGGTATGTATCGGTTCAATCGGCTACAATAAATTCCTATTTGCCTAATTTGTTTGTATCACCGCTTTATTATGCAACGATCAAAGTAGACAAATGTACTCTTTACTGTATTTAGTAATGAAATGAATAAATCAATTGAGTACTTCTTTCCATACGTTGTAATACAGATGCCTCGTCTATGGATCGATTACTCCCAATTCTTAGTAGATCAAAAATTTGTATCCAGAGCACGTCGCACCTTTGATCGAGCTTTGCAAGCTTTACCAATAACCCAACATCATCGGATATGGCCATTGTACCTAAAATTCGTTCGATCCAGTGGTATCCCAGAAACTTCTGTTCGAGTGTATCGACGCTATATCAAAGTTAGTATACACTGATTTTATTATCTATTTATTCGTGATCCGATAAAATCGTTATCTCACATTCAAACATGCTAATAATTAATAATTGCTATCAGCTGTGTCCGGAAAATTCGGAAGAATTTATAGAATATTTACTATCGATTGATAGAATTGATGAAGCTGCTGGTAAACTTGCTGAATTAGTAAATAGTGTAAGTCGATACAGTCAGATAAAATTCAACAAGAGTAAAAGAGTTAGAAATAACCGGATATGCAATTAATATTTTCTCTTCCATAGGAGAGTTTTGTATCAAAAGAAGGCAAATCCAAGCATCAGGTTGATAAACTAATGAATAAATTTACATTTTATACTTAGTTTAAGCTTTTACTACACAACATTATTGACGTGATACCTTCCAACTACTGTACTATAATTATGTTAGATGTGGCAAGAATTATGCACACTAATTTCTAAAAATCCAGATCAGGTAATC
Organism: Trichoplax adhaerens; assembly: GCF_000150275.1. NCBI lineage: Eukaryota > Metazoa > Placozoa > Uniplacotomia > Trichoplacea > Trichoplacidae > Trichoplax > Trichoplax adhaerens. Next base: position 4,429,201 of record NW_002060944.1, on the reverse strand, counting down.
TGAATGAATGATATTCCAAATGATACAACCATAAAAATTGTCTAAAACTGAAAATTAAGTATTGGATAATTTATCTTTCTCTTACTAGATAAAATCCATTAAAGTAGATGCTATTATTCGCGGTGGATTGAAAAGATTTTCCGATATGGTCGGTCAATTATGGAATTCCCTGGCCGATTTCTACATTAGAAGTGGACATTTTGAAAAAGCTCGAGATGTTTATGAAGAAGCGATCCAAACTGTTAATACAGTTAGGGACTTTGGACAGGTGTCAACTAATTTTATCTGATCCTCCATAACCTTTGCTCTTTAATAACATTCTAATACCGATCTGTCCATATCACATCTCAGGTATTTGATGCATACGCACAATTTGAGGAAGGTATGCTCAATGCAAAAATGGAAGCCACGGCTGAATTAGGACCCTCTACTGACGGTAAATTTACTTTTATCCTTTGTAATTGCTATGTAAATTTTAACTAAATATTATTTCATATTGATACTTCAGACGATATTGATATCGAATTAAGACTGATGAGATATGAAGAGCTTATCGACAGGAGACCTATACTTCTCAACAGGTCCATCGTGACTACAAAATATGCTGCCTGCGGAGTTTTACATCGTTTTAATTTATGAATATTTTTTTCACGTTATAGCGTTTTATTACGGCAAAATCCTCATAATGTTCATGAATGGCACAAGAGAGTTCAGTTGTTCGAAGGAAGCCCTCAAGATGTAATTGTGTAAATAGATCAAAATTTTACGTATTAATAACTATACTCCTTACATTTTGATGCTACAATCGACAGGTAATAAAGACATTTACAGCTGCTGTGCAAACGGTTAGTCCTACTGAGGCATCTGGTAAGCCACATACTTTATGGGTAGCTTTTGCTCGGTTTTACGAAGATAATGATCAATTACCTGAGGTATTTCTTGAAATATTTATCATTATAATTTGATTGAGTATGGTTAATTGATATTCGTAGAGTTTAAATCATTATGCGAAATTAATTCTTACTACTCTCGATTTGGACCAAAAGGCACGTATTATTTTTCAAAAAGCAACAAAAGTTCCCTTCAAATATGTTGATGACTTAGCTGCCGTGTGGTGCGAATTTGCTGAAATGGAATTAAGGCATAAGTAAGTTTTAGGAGTTACGCAAACTTTTGATTTTATTTTTTTAAACTTTAGATCATGTATATAAAAATAACTTCAATATGTCAATTACTTTTAGAAATTATGATAAAGCACTCGATGTATTACGTAAGGCAACTGCCGTACCTTCACGGCGTGCAGAGTACTTCGATGAGGTACTAGCTTGACTTTAAAAATTGCCTTTATTTGATTATGACCCTTGATTTGAATGTACTAATATACCTTTTATATATGAAACACTTTAGAAAGAAGCTGTACAAAGTCGTGTTTATAAATCGTTAAAGTTATGGATGTTTTATGCAGACTTGGAAGAAAGCCTCGGAACGTTTGATGTATGCGTCTAATATTGTTGTATCTTGTATGTATGATGCTTCCTGTAAACGTAATATCCTGATATATCTATCAATACGATAGTCTACGAAAGCTGTTTACAACAGGATCATTGATCTAAGGATAGCCAATCCTCAAACTATTATAAACTTTGCAATGTTCTTGGAAGAAAATCATTATTTTGAAGAAGCTTTCAAGGTATGTCTATTGTACTGTAATCAAATTTTAAATCTTTAACTGACCATTCACTATGAAATCACTATAATGAACAGGCTTATGAACGGGGTATTGCGTTATTTAACTGGCCTCACGTATATGACATTTGGTTGACGTACTTAAAAAAGTTTATAGCTCGCTATGTAAGGAATTATGAACTTTGCTATGTTTAACTAATATCAAACCAATTATGTATTAAGTATGTCAATTTTATATCTAATTTTTATGATAGGGCGGCAAAAAATTAGAACGATCAAGAGATTTATTTGAGAACGCTCTTGATAATTGTCCATCGAAATTTGCTAAAAGTATATCTTATATTTGACATTCGCTAAAAATTTACTTATCTAATGTATGTATAAAATTTGGCGTAACCTAATTGATATTAACGACAATTCCAGCGTTATACTTGCTATACGCAAAGTTAGAGGAAGAATATGGGCTAGCCCGCCATGCTATGGCTGTTTATGAACGAGCTGCAAGTGCTGTTTTACCAAATGAAAAATTTGAGGTTAGTACTAGCGGTAGACCATCATCTTGGAAAGGTCGTTACGGTTGTGATGTACGTATTTCTAAGTGTTTTTCTTTTTATTCTTTGTAGATGTTTAATATCTACATTAGCCGCGCAGCTGATGTATTTGGATTGCCATATACGCGCCAGATATATGAACGTGCAATTGAATCTCTGCCGGATGATAGTACTAGAGAAATGTGTATGCGTTTTGCGGATCTAGAGTCGAAGTTAGGCGAAATCGATCGGGCTAGAGCAATTTATGGCTATTGTTCGCAGCTTTGTGATCCGAGGGTAATTTTGTATATGTACTTTTGAACTGTTCTTTATTAGCGTAAAGCGTTAAGGTAAAATGAAATTTCTATCTTGTGTATGATGCAGAAAGAGGCATCATTCTGGAAAACTTGGCATGACTTTGAAGTACGTCATGGCAATGAAGATACCTTCCGTGAAATGCTACGCATTAAACGTAGCATACAGGCTAAATTTAACACTAAGGTATGTTTTGCTTGAATTACTAGATTAGAAAGAAATTGGAAGCTCTTAAAAATCTGTAGTAATAGAAATTTTAGTAGAAACCGCACAGGTAAATTTATACTATTCATTGTCCTAGATAAACTACATGACAGCCCAAATGCTTCCGGGATCAGAGTCTAGTGGAGGTATGTAATTTAAATTTTTGACACATTATACAAGTGTTGAGGTAATTAAATATTGCTTTCTATGTATAACAAAAAATAGCTGATCCAGGTAGTGACGATATGAAAAAACTTGAAGAACGTGCGAAAGCAATCATTGAAGAAGCTAAACAAGATCAACCTAAAGTTGGTAAACGGGATATTTTATTTATCAGGTAAAATTTTATTAAAATAATTCACAATGATCAATGCTTATGTGTACTGTAACAACCATGTTTTGTTAATAAAAAGATCGTCTAACTCACTCTTTCAATATTACTTTATTTTATAGGGGCGATACAACTCAGGAAGAATCAAAAGAGGCAGTTATGGCATCTAACCCGGAAGAAATTGATATAGACGATGACGATGATGATAATGATAATGATGTAGAAAAAGTGCCTGCACCCGGTATGACCTTGATAAGGACATCTATGTTCTGTGTACCATATACGCATGCCTAATATTTAAATATTAACTTTTCATATCCGCAAATTACAGAAGTCACCTTGGAAGAAAGGATGGTTCCAAGCGAGGTACGATTATTACTCATTAATGTGTTTGAATTAAAGTTACGATTTATTTATTGAGCGACAAGAGCAACGTATATATTTAAATTATCGTACCGGTGATATTTTATCTTCAATTTTATATATTTGTGACATTTGAATTGTACAAATATTAAAATTAAGTCCGTATGATTTTAATTTCTATAGGTATTCGGTAGTATTCCGGAAGAAAAGCAACTTGAAGTTCGATCTCACGCTAGACAAAGTTAGCGTTGTCGTGCATCTATTCTACCCGTCTAGGCTATTTTTTATAATATTAGATTCTTACGACTATTTAAGGAGTTTATGCATAATTCATGAATGTTATCACGCGATCATAAAATCGGCTAGTTACGTGGCGTATTTAAAAAATTTTCTCTTCTACATTGTGAAGTGATCATGTAAATTTGCTACTACCATTACCATCAATCGGATTTTTAGTATATTAAACTTGTTATCAACGATATTAAAATTTGTTGTCAGGTATTTAAAAATAATGCTATTTCTCGTACAAGATGTACATGAGTAAGATATTATTACGGATAACATTGTCCTTATATTAATAGCACGTTACGCATTGTATATTTCAAACATCGATTAGAATATAAAATAGATGTAGTATTTACTGTTTACAATAAAGACAATTAAATCAATGCCGTTGAGAACAATGAACATAAATCTGGATTATTTTTTATTGATGAAGAATGGTGGCGAAAATATCAGTCTATCGCTTTAACTAGAGTCAATAGATATTATTATAAAAATTTGACAACACCAACTATTAAATTGAAACCTGAATGAATAGACTGAAAGATGTATAGAATTTTGTAGGATTTCAATAATTCAATAAGTACTATATTAACCGAGATATTGGTATGCAAGTATAACAGCTAGTTAAAAAATTATCGTAAATTATTAGATATAATTATGTGTGGATATATATATGGAACGATTACATACTATTGAGCAAAAGTTGAAAATATTTACTATATTGTGATTGTAATTGTACAAATATTGATTGTTAAACCTTGAGAATGTAAACTAGAGTTGCCATAACAACAATTACTTCGAGCGTGAGGAATGAAATCTATTACAGCGCAATGTATTAATTGACATCATAACGTCAAGAGTGAAATAGGTCAAGTAACTCCACGTCGCCTTAATAACTGTAAACGTGTAGGTTACTTATTTTTAGTACCGCAATTACTGTACTTGAAAATATCCTGGCTTAACTACTATTTTGCTCCTATTCCCTTACACTTGGAATTATTTGGAAGTAATCCATTTCCTACGACCAAAATATTCTACTTGATAACACTGATCATCTATTGATTTATTACTCTTTTTCGAGTGTCAATCTAATCGATAGACACTTAAAAGTATTTCCTTCTACTGCTGTTAAAATCGAACATACTTTTGATTTACCATCATCAATTTCATGATTCCAAGATAAAAATCGGCCGTTCACCATTGAAATCAACAAAACTTAAGAGCACTTGATTACTCAATAAAATTTATACAATCGTAGAGAATCTCTATCCATGTTTCGAAAGAATAGAACATCTATCACACCAGAAGATGAGCCACGAGAAGTGCCTGGTAAATTTGGTTCGGTTACTTTTAATGCTATCAAAATGATCAAAGTAAGTCCTCCTACGCGCAGTAACCGTAAATGAATTTATGATATAAATATCAATAATAATTAATAACTTATAACTTTCATTCGATTTTTAAATAAATATATGATACAGAATCCCTAATCTGATTAATATTAAGGATACTCGAGATTTTTCCAGTCATTACTAAATATTTTCCAATGGAATTCTAAAAGTTGAATCTTTACTCATACAGTTAAAATGAATATCGGCAATCGACACAGTCATCTTTTACCCTCAGGCGGATAACAGAACTAGTGTATTGGTCATTACATTAAATCTTATCACATTGTACCATATTCCTATCATCACTATACTAACATAGTCCTACGGTATAAGCGGATTAAAGGCTTTAAGTTATTGTCAAAAGATAAATGGGTCATAGGTAAAATAGCTAAAAGAAAGCATAAAATCGCAATTCTACCTCGAAAAGGGCAAAATGATTACATAGTGATAACGTCCCATTTATATGCGATTGCTTTTAAACAATCATATTACCGGAGGACACGAAAATTATGCATGTTCTAGAATCTAGACGATTAAGCTATTGGCAATTCGCCCGAGGCAGCTTATGTTGAGATAAATACTTGAAATGATTTGGTAGTAACTTGAACATTTACGTATATGAATAATTTTATTAAATAATGCTCAACTTGATATTTCGACTTCATTAAGTAATCTAGATGTCGTCGTTAGAAAGCATCAACTATTAGATTCAAAAAATTAGATCAAAATTTGATCGCCTTCAAATCGATTAATCGACTCAATATCTCGAATATAGAATCATTGTGAATAGATTGTTCTAGAAAGTATTGAATAATGGAAGTTTAGGAAATTAATTGTATTAATGTATAATATGCCATTCGGCATGATGCTTCAATTTCGTGAGTATTCTAGGATCTCAATATTATCGTCATAACAAAAAAGAGGCTAAAACTAACACTTGAAAAGCAAAGTGTCGGATGTTTTTAATTAAATATTTCGTCTAGTTTTAATAAAGACTATATCTATATGAAGGCTGCATTATGGTTCCTGTGATATATTTAATTAATGACTAAATCTTGTTAATTGAAAGATTAGATCAATTTTTGAAGTCGCCGTAAGAAAAATTAAATTTTAATTACTCTACTAAGGACTAATTTCGATTTTATTACTATTTGTAATAGAATTCAAAACATAATTTAAACTGCCCACCGTTTTTATAACGACAGTACCGGTAATTGATGTTATTACATCCATCTATTAATAGACATTATTGGTTAAATGCTTCAGTAAAGGCTACGCAATGTTTATGATCAAGCTTTAGCCATTCTGATTCCCAATGTAACACAGGAAATGGAACAAGCGCTGTGTCTAAACAACACCAAAACACGATTATAAAATTAACCTTAGATACAGATTAGAATATTTAATTCTTTTAATAACATATCACATAATAGCTTAGATCCTTCTTGTAGAATTATATTTATGCTCTAGGGTAATTTTAGAATTAGGGCTATAAATTTAACAGCGAATTCGAGAATAGAAAGGTTAAAAAATCATAGACTCAGGCTTTATTCTTTAGGCTCTGAATAACTTGAGCTTTGCAGTAAATAAAATATTTATATTATATTTATTTTATGGTCAAGAAAGTATACTAGAGGAATTTTAAAATTAAAACCTTAAAAATTTAATGGATAGACTTACTGATAGAAAGTCAAAACTACAAGCACGAGTTTAATTCTTATATGAAGTACCAAAAACTTTCTAGTTAGCGATATCCTGTGAAAGAATTTCACACTAGAGCCTAGGCCATCTCAAACGGTCCAAATTATGTTACCTTTTATGAATTTTTTACGTAATGAATAAGCCCAAACCCAATTCAAATAAAGCTTGTCATTAATTCTTATTTGTTTTTAAATATTATACTGTAATGTAATATAGAGGCCTTGATTGTCTAGCTCTCGCTGAATTTTAAAGTCAATAATTTATGAGACGTAGGATTTTAACTTCGAGAATGGAAACATTTTAATATTGTATAATGAGAGTAGGCATATACTTACACTTACAACCTAGATATAAGCTAAATCATCGGCTATGCAACCCATGTCATATGCTCTTTCTACACACATCATGTTGAAATTGCACGATAAATGTGAATTAGAAGAATCTTATTCTCAAGAATTATAGATATTTATCTTACTCTATAAAACCAAATCCTAATATCCAATTTTAAGCACAATATTAGTAGTCTAATCTTTACGTTCGCTCGTTAGTTAATAATATTCAAGATTCGCCAACTTCAAATTATTAACACCGTTGAATTTTTTTCTTTAGAATGGAAATACATTTTTTAAACAATATGAAGAAAAATATAATTCCACTGTTTTCCGAGTCTACGCCGGCGCTAAAGTTGTGGCTCTATTAGATAACATAGCCATACAAACCTTATTTGATCACGATAGCGTAAGTTAAAATAAGAAATGTCTCTATTATATAGAAATATGTTGCAATTTAAGAAAGATACGTTAATTTTCTTTAATATTATCGATTTCATATAGTATAGTAGTAGAGTAGAGAATCTAAATACAATAGAGGTAACGATTATAACATATATGATTCTAGTAATGCAAAATAAAATAAACTAGAATAATAATGTAATCATAAACATAAACAAACGTTATATATCGCCCTAATTCCTCATAGAAGATGTGTAGTTTATCGGTTATAGTTAAGGTCGATTATAGAACACCGTTTAATATCTTTATATTTTACTACTAATCAGCTTTATTAAATTCAACTGTAGAATGCAGCACATAAACATAACATTTCTAAGGATATACTGTAGGCGCAGATCTAATTGGATTCAGGAACACTAGCTAAAGTAGAGTAGCATTTTAATCTTTATTTACGCTATTGCCAGTATCATTTTAATTCTTAATAAATGTAATAGTCCGATAGTAAATATCGTACAGGGAATGTCATTAGCATGGTAATTGATCTAATAATCATGACTTTGCTTCATTTGACAGCGTAAGCAATACTTCATACAGTAGTAGGCTAGTATGGTAGCATTCTATGCTATCTTACGTTCACTTTTTCAGGAAAGGAGGTATTGTCCATTTAGTTTTAGTAAGGTCAATTTTAAAGCTCTAAGCAATGCTTTATATAGCAGTAGCCTAGTAGGGTAGCATTACATGCTACATTATGTTCATTTTTCAGAAATGAGGTATACTCCATTCAATTTTAGTAAGATCTATTACAGCGATCTGCAAATATACGTAGCTCTGAGAATTAATTTCTACCTCTAAATTGTTTTAGATTTCAAAAGAAGATGGTTTTGGTAAAGTGCGACTCAATTTCGATTTAATGGCTAATATTAGACCATCAATATTCTCCAACGATCAATCACATATTCGTCGAAAACGATTTATAATGCAAATTCTTCGCCATATTCCAGCTAACTACATGATCAAGATTGCAGATAAAATTATACGTCGACACTTCGAAGCTTGGAGCAATAAATACTCATATTCGCATCGAGGTAATCCGTTAACTTTGATTTGTGTCGTTAAGAAACAATATAAATCCATCTAATATAGCTATAACCAGCAATTCATTTTTAGACCTCGCTTTCAACTAGAGAAATAATACTATACTTTATTCTTAGTCTTATCTAATATTTATTAGTTACGGCTAACTAATATTTAATTTTGTAATATACAGCATAGCTCTCATAAATATTTTCTAGGAAACTAATCTGTAGAAAGGACTAATGTCGTAAAATCTAGCTTAAATCTTCCGTTAATCTAACGCAGCTTAACTTTGTTTGATCTTAACATAGAGAATAGTGTAGCAGGAGATTTTGAAAGTGAAATACAAGAAGTTTGTAGTGATATAATTACTACTTTATTCCTTGGATCGAAGGGGAATGTGGCTGCTCTACAAAATTGGATCTCCGGTATATTTGAAAGATCGAGGTAAATTATGTAGGCTACAATAAGACATCATTTAGATTAAACCGGTCTATAATGTAGATAGCCTATCCTACCAAATTTGCACGAATTGCACAAAACCTTTATAAGCTTAGCAATAAGACTACGACAGGTTTAAAAACGTTAATGTTGAAATCATAATAAATAATTAAAATGATAATTTCGAGTACCACTAACGATATATGATCACATGTTAGTATTAATGATGATGAGTAACTGGTATAATTATACAGTATTACTGCAATACTATTTACGTAAGTAAGTTTAGCATTTAAATAATTCTATATCACTTTCATACTATACGCATAGAGTGACAATTTATCAATAATAAAAGAATCAGAAATAAGAAAAAAATACCCGATAGAAATCACAAATTTGATACATAGTTTTTTAATATTACATAAATCGGTGCGCTATTATTATATCCGTGACTTTTAACATTATTAGACGACTTGGATTGATGAAAACAAAAAGTTACGTTAATGCTTATATTGGATATCAAGAGATGATGAAACATATTGAGAGAGCACCCACTTTAAAGAAAATAGTCCAAATTGCTGGAGAACATTCATTAGATGTTGAAGACGCCAAACACAATCTTTTATTTGCCATGGTGTAAGTAAAGTTATGGCTCACAAAATTTTATTTAATTGTCTATATCGAATGGCTGTTATTTGATATAGTTACATCTAGTGTTAGAATATGAACAGGATCTAACCAGTAATATCTTACTAAATAATATTATTTACTTTGCAGTTTCAATGCCTATGGAGGTTGCAATTGCGTTATAAGAACATGTGCAGCGCGCATAGCATTACTAAAAGAAGCTGAAAGAGAACGGTTAATTGCCGAAATTAAGCTCCGACTGGAAAATCATAATGGTTTATCGGCGAATTCTCTGTATCAAATGCGAACTTTAGAATCATTTGTTCTGGAGGTAAAGCAGTAGAATACTTCATATTACGATATCCCTAGATCAATAATCATATGTAAACTTTACCACAATTTTCAGATATCAATTAAACTTTTCATGTCATATATTCTAAAAAAATTTCAAATCTTTCAAGTATAACAGTGAAATATGTTAACGAAAGTTTTGACTTTATGACTTGTCTCAGCAACGCATTACTATAAATAATCTGATTTACATTATAAATTAATAATTAATTCTATAAAATGCCCTCGAGATTCCCGATATAATTTCGATAAAGATATCATCTTCAAGGAGATACAAGATTAATTAAATATTTCTTTGATAGGCGTAGCCCTATCTTGATTCATATCGTAATATTATAATTAATTTCATGGAGAATAGAGTTAAACTTGCACTATAGGTACAAATTTTCTGCGATAATTAATCCATTTCTATAAAGAATTTTGGTAAAACGATGTTTTGGTATACAATGTACATATTTTTATTTACATAGAAAAACACCTAGTCACCTAGCTTAAAGAAGCAACTCCCTTGATATTTTATTGCCTAGCGAAATTAAGATGGACTTTTAGTAATTTAATTAATGATTTCTCTCGTAGAGCGTAGCCACAATTTCTTCGGGCTTCAGTCCATTTCTGGCAATACCAGACAAAATTATGCCTTGTATCTTGACCTATGTAATAGAGTAATCGAAACTCATATTTAGCGCATCATCTAGTTTATAGTAGCAATTTTCTAAAATCTTGATACCCTAGAAGAATTAATGCACCTATTTAATAGTTCCAGATTTGGAATTATCATAAATCTTCACCAAGATATCATTCAATTAGCAGCTAAAAATTTCTTAAGTGTCCCAGTATTAAGATACAATACTTTAATAATCACAAATTTAGTCTGATTTATAAAGATTATAAGGTACTGACTACTAGGTAATAGCAAAAATTACACATACACGTACTGCATATGCAATTATGAATATCAAAAACTAATTCTTGATATTATCAGGCGATCTTATTCTAAATATTAAATATCTTATGGAGTAATGGACATTAAATCTATTTCTTATTTATAGGTATTACGTACTTCACCTCCTATTTCTATGATATTTGGCCGTACAAAGTAAGTTTTTTCGTTTTAATAAACTTTGAGTAAGTACTTGTATAAGAAGAAAGTACTTGAGAAAGCGATAGTGATAGCTATCGCGAAATAGTGACTAGACTTACAATTTGAATAATACCGATCAAGAAACTAGATAGGTGCAAATTCCAATTTAGTTTTAGCCATAATAATATATTGTAAAAAACAGGATAGACATTTTTTTACATCTAGATAACTTGATAGCATGATAAATTAGAAATTAATTTTGGCATTAAAATTGAAATATCTATTCAACGTTTATTGTGTAACTAGGCGAGATTTGGTTATCTATTCATCATCAGGCAAATTTAAAGTGGTTAAAGGACAATTATTAGCTGGTAGTATTTATTCAGCACATCGTGATCCGACCATATTTAAAAATCCTGAAGAATTTAGACCGTTCCGATTTATAGAAGAACCGGTAATTTTATCAGATTTCGATTTATTTACCCTAATTCATTACATTTCGAAATATCTTTAGCTTACAGTTATAATGCTTTCATAACCATTTAAAATTGATAAATATAATACGCAACTAGGCATTGAAACAAAACATTGTGTGGGAAGCAGGACCTTATACTGTTAACGCTACTGAAGATAGTCATCAGTGTCCTGGCAAGGTAAGTCAAAATATAGCTATGAGTTGTACTATCTGTGCTATATAAAAACGTACTAGTATTAAAGATGAAAATATTACTTTCATCTTTTACTAAATTCTGTATCTAATATTCGTTAGGGAATTGCCATCCCTTTGATCGAAGTTTTCTGTCTATATCTACTACTACACTGCCAGTATACATTGAATAAAGAGCCAATTTGGACAGGCAAAAAGTATATCAATAATACCTAAAAAAACTCTTAATATCTTCTAAATATCACCCTAAAACTCTCTTATTATATATATTTTAGATAAAAAAGGGAAATAGTTCACAATTAATTCACCTTTTTTAACATTATATTAATTCTGGATTAATCTACGGATTATCCATGATATTTATTCCCCATCTTTCTACTATAGTATTTATTTGCTTAAATACTAAGATGACTTCCATCAGCATCTAAATGTGCAGTACAATATTAATATTTTCTATTATCGATGAGTATCTCAAGTAATTCATGGTTAATCTAATTATCATTAATATCAGTTCATGAATACTGGACTATTTCTTAAAAGATCTAAAAATAAAGCATTACCAGTATCAAGCTAATATGAATATTATCGGTTTTATCCTTTATTATTTAAACGATTACCGCTATTATTAATCCCTGCTTTGGATGTTTCTAGATCTAGTCGAAGTGGCTGTCCTGACGAACCTATCAGTCTGAAACAGTTCTCCTTTCAACCAGCTAAGGTATAAGCTGATTAAATTAGATTTTTCTTGCATAGAAGGCCTTGTAAATATTTCGTTATGCATCACTATGGTATGTTCACTTATAAAGGCACGTGACAAGCAATATACCACATTGTCTAGTCTAATGTAATGACATGCATAAAAAGTAATTCAGTCTCATAGACTTCGTTATAGTATTGTTTAAGATGATAATTCCAGTATTTACTAAGCAGCTATAGATGACTAAGATGTAAATAGATAATACGATCTAATCAACTTTATTCGATAACTATAAGTTTAAATATTATTCACCCTCATAATCGGTGAGAAAAAAATTAATCTATACGTAGAGCTAATCTTGATTATATTTTATAACAATAAATTGAAAAATTCGAATCTATTCCACTCACTAACTAAAAATTTAAAAGTATTGTCTACTCTAATAGCAAATTAAAGATTGATTAGCCTAGGCTACTCCAGATTCTAATACACTATCTTGCTTTTCAATTTCTAGTTTTCCGTTAATCTACCAACACATGTCTTGGATTCTTTTAATTTATTAGGCCCAGATACTGCTTTTGATGCAGTAGCTCACTAAGTATTAATCACAATACTTTATAAATAAGCTTTTCTTCAGACTATCTATTAATAATTTTACAAGTTCAAATAGATTTTTATTCATGAATAACTACTCCTTAAGTAAAAAATCGAGATTCCGATAGATAGGATATATTTGATTTGCGTTTAAGGCGGATATTAAATTATTTTTATGATATGTAACTCTTTAAACATGATTCTACGGTCTAGAATGAATTTCTTGCTCAGAAATAATATCTAGTAAGAGCAGATAATTTAATAACAAAAGAGTATTGGTGGTTTAACTTCATTTTATATGCATCATAACGAGATAGATGATATTTCATATTTTAATGTGTTGAATAGCATTATCTAAGGTTAGAAACCATTTTTGCACTTGTGATATTTGTACACCATCTGCAAACAGATAATGTAAAATTGATAAATACTATTTTAGCTTTTAATTAGAGACGATTTAATATTATTATGAAGTAAAACTGGTTACTGATCTTCATAATTGACTTATATTTGATTAGTAGCTATGTCAATTATAATTGGATCTAAGTCATCTCACAGTATAAATTGATTGCACTATGTTGCATGAAATTATAAATTTTTGCACAAAAAAATTTATGAAAATGATAAAAATTCAATATCAGTCCGGTCTAATACCGCTTTGAAATTAAACGGTGACCAAGAGTAAATTCAAAATAAAAGATGTGTGTTACATCATATACAGTATAGGCACCTAGACAGGATTAAACCTTATTCTGAGTGAAAACTAAGGCATATTTCCGGTTTTACATGGAATTTAGCTATTTAAAATTATAGCAATATTTATCTTGGTTTATCATTAGTTGGCATAATGATAGGTAATATTATATTAAGATTTCATAGAGCTCAAATTTTTATAAATTTCTTATCATGCGTATAGATAACTATAATTTCAATTATTACATGCATTTATAACCTGATTGGTTAGGTTACGGACATGTAAAGTAGTCCGTTATTACAAAATATAAGATAAATAAATCTTATTATCAGATTTCTTACTGTCATATGTATCACTAAGTAATCATTTGAAAGATAAGTAAATCAGTTACGTTGTGATACACTAGTACACTTGACGCATTAAGGTCTGCAGTATATTCTCATTATATTGATATGCGTGTATAGTATATGATAATACAAATTAATTGTATGCGTATTACAATTATTAACAGGTTGGTAAGAAATGTGTTACCTTTGATATTTTTATGAAAGGACAGCAAAGCTAAATATGTTAAAAAATTTCAATCTCTTATGTAAAGAACGAAGTATTAATAAAATATTAGGGTAAATAAACTAGATAAATCTATTCAGCTTCATATAATATTTCTGCAACACCACAAATAATAAAGAACATATACAGCAATAAATTTAGTGCTGTATTACTTCTTAAGCTTTATATCAGGTCAAATACTGTATAAGAAGTACTATCTAAGATAGAATTATGTAGTCAATTACAATGTCCATAAAGAATTGATGCCTATCTATTTTACTCTAACCAAAGATAAACAATTAGGCTAGGGTACTATTTGTTCCATCTATGATGACAATACATGCCAATGATCGAAAGTATAGCCTATATGCATAACATATAAACTTACTACCTAAGCTATTCATTCTTGAATACGCGATTTACTAAATTGACTTATGTATCTTCAGACCAAAGGCATAAATAACTTCGTTTCTATTATCACGTGCTATCATAATCATTATAATTAAAATATTAATTGACGCAGTTATGACGTATTACTATAACTTTCGATCATACATAACTGTATCCTGCAGCGAATTCTTTACTGATCTACTATTGATAAACAAATGCATAGACTACAGAAGCCATAATCATTTGATTAACATGTAAATGTCCAGATAAACCATAACAACTGTTTTTTTCTCGTTTATATTGATTAAAGTTAGAACTTATACTAGTAAGGCTGTTGCTATGGATCTAAACCGCTACGAATTATTTAATGTCGCCTTTGATACTATATATTTTTTCAAAACATATTACCGTATATCTAACGATATGAATTCTTTATAGATGGGTTATTAATAAATACTTCATATTAACGACAATCATTAAATATACTCATAAACATCTGGTAGTTTTAGAATCAGCTTTCCTATATCGGGTACCAATCGAAAGCTATAATTCAACATTAATAAAACTTGTTACAACAGTTACGTCAATATTTGGCTATAGTTTTACTCTAGTATCATATTACTAACTTATTCAATCTCGAATTTTACTATAATTTTACGTTCAAAACTTGACATTTTAATTAACAATGAACTACAATTTTATCCTGGAACTTTATCTACTCTACTTGTCTAATTCTAATTTAACAGATGCTATAATTTTTTCATCTATAACTTTATAGCAATATAAAAAAGTGGAATACTTCTCTGTATATGTATGGTTACATAAAACTAATACTAAGAAATAGATGAAATTTAAAATTACAACGTATTTCTGATATCTAATTCTGTACTGCATATATGAGTATATCGATGCTTAGTATTTGTCATATACTTTCATACCTAAACGTTAAACATCCTATTCTATACTCTAATGATCGAGTAATAGTCTTTTACTGTTATAATAACTATAAAACTATGCTAATCGTAACACCTACAATGTTCTGCGCGATCCTATCTATTCTAATAGAAATCATCATAATTTCAAAACATTGTAAAATATCTTTAATTATAAATACGAGATACGTAATGCAGTAGCAATTTTAAATCATATTCCGGTAGTATAGATGTGATATACTGTATACCGATCACGAAATTCCAAATTTTAGAAAAATAAGGGCTTTATTGAATCTTTGACAAAGATTAACTACACACAGCTCTACTCTAACCGAATACTACTACTAAAGATTTCTAGAACGAACTAACAGAATAATCTAAAGTTGCATGCTTTTATACTTTTCGTAGTACTCGCAGCTACAATCTGCATGACAACCTTTTACCTTATTTTACACATAGTAAAATTTTTCTTAGTAACACTATTCTACTGCAGACCATCATTAATCCGATATGGATACGACTACAGTACTTACGTAGACATTATTCACACCAGCCAAAGTACAATGAATTAACCATATCCTAATATATGATTTACAGTTCTATTTTTACCTATAACCTTATTAGTAACTCAACACCTTACTGTATATAGTCATCTATACTCTAGCATAGAGTCTATACCACTACAGTCTATAGTTTTGGCTACCAAATATCTCTTAGGATAAATATCTACCGTACATTATACTAAACATGGCTAACAGTCTACATCACAATACTAAGTTACATTACAATAGTATATCGCAATTACCTTTGTATTTAAATTATAATAATTTTTAAATCACGATGTTTATATTTGGTGCACCCTTTATCCATGATCTGAATTATTTATAGCACTATATAGCCTATACGCATATCATGGGCCTATGTAGGATCCTTATCGACAATATGTTATTATGATACGGCTAAATAATACCAGATTGAGTAGTAGATTAATAATAATTATAGGCAACAAATTATTCGAATTTCTTCAGAATCGTATGATAGAATGGACATGAATAATAATGAATTCATGACGAAAGAATTTACCGGTTGTTTAGTTTGGTCGAATCAGCCTATGATTAAAAAAAATAGCTCATTGTCGTCGACTAGGTTACCATAGCAACTAAGATCAAGTGATAGTTACGATGTTATTCTGTCGATTGGCCAATATGACCTATTCACCTTTTGCTTTTCTCACACTTTCTTACTGCTTCTAATACCGTATCAACGCATGTATATGTATATATTGTAATTGAGTTAAAAATAGTCATCAGTCGAATACTGAAGCGATACTTGTATCCTGGCTTTCATCAAAGGTAACCAAGGCCGTATATTAACTCGATAACACCTTGAATTTATCTTTCAAGGACTAAATTGAAGTTCAAGTGAATCAAACATCAGCATCGCCAACTATTCATTTCATCGCGTAGAACCATGAAGGTAGAACCTGTTAATAGCGATGACAACCCTAAGAAAGTGGCTAATTCATTGGGTTGGACTATACCCAGTGTTATGAAGCTATTAAAGGTAGCAAATAAGCGATCATTACTACCATAACTATCAATTCGCCATGTTATAAAGTGTTTTAGGGTGGAGTTTGTTAATATTATAGTATTGTCCAATTTTATCTATCATGATATCGGTATGTCGAATAGAAAAGGAATTTTAAATTAAAATTATATCCACGTTATTTATTGAATCCGAATTTACGGGATCTAGTTCTTATTATTATCACGTAAGAATTAGCGATATTATCCGCTAAAATATCAAAACTATCATTCTTTTCGTCCAACCAACTGTTGCTTGGAGAAGTATCGTAACCATCAAAAGGCATTTGAACTGCGGGAGCTATACATTATCATTAGTTACATGGCAACCGGTTGCAAATTAAGTTAAAATCAGTTATAGTAGCACATTTTAAGCAGATCAATTTTTCTACTAGAATGCAAAGTTAAAGATGCCTTAAAATCCAAGGAAGCGCTTCGTACGTCACTTCATCATAAACTACGCTGAAATGTTTCCAGATTATGTTCACTATTTTAGCGCAGAAGCCTAGGGTAGAAATTAAAAATTTGTGTAATGAGTCAATATTCGCTACTTTTATGATAGTAATACACGTGTGAAATAAAATAAGAATTTAGTTTTACTCGAGCTCCTACTGGATCTATTAGAATAGAATAGACATCAAAGTAAGTTTGCTTGATGATGTCACTCTTATTTATTGATTTGTTTGCTTTAGCTAAACATTCTTTGGTTAATCCTATAACTAAGATGCCTTATAGATGTGTTTATCATGGCTTGGATCGATGACACTTTTAATTAAGATAGAAATGAGATAAATACTATGTATGATACTTGACACTGAATTCCTCCATCGATTTTATGGCACAGTCTGCTATAGATGATTATTTTTAATTTGAATAAACACTTAATATACAATCTGCCATCTATTAGCGCTAAATTGACAGAGATAAGTGAAGATTTATTCTCAAAATTGTAAAGGAAAAAGTAGTCAAAGTAATCGTTAATAATTAACGCAATTTCAGGTTATAACTACAACAAAAAAATGTATCACGACAGTATTATCTGAAGTGACTTAAAACGCTACTAGATAGGTATTTCAGTTAGGCAAGATTATCTTTGTGTTTAAATCATTTTAACTGATAAAAGCTAAAAAAATACTTATACAAGAGTTTGATGCACTTATTTCTATTCAAACCCTGATTGATCTAACCCCTGTTATGCTTTCAATTGAAATAATTACGATCGAAAATAATAATAAAAGCATGGGTCTTTATATAAGTTTTGAACAATTCATTTTACAATTCGTCCTTATTTACCTCTTATGATCTCTTCATAACGAGCGAAGGGCCGCTATGAAGAGAGAGTTTTTGTGAAATAACTTTTCAACGTAATAATGGAGTGAATTTCATCAAAAATGTCTTGATAATTGTCCATAGGAAGGAAATCTATATTTTAAAACCATTCAAGAGAAGACTGGCCATACCATCTTTAGAATTAATTTGGGAGTAGAAGCTTTCGCCTTGTGCGATAGCCAAAGTGCAACTGCAGTTTTCGATTATAGTAAGGTAAAATGAAATACTATATCAATACTACAACTTGTCATTGGCGATTTAGATAAGAATGATTTGATAACCTAGGTATCTATATATGCAGGGTACTCTTGGAAGATTATTATTTCCATCTATTTTAGCAAGATGATGATAGCAATAACATTGACTCTATTAAGATTTCATTTCGTCGATTTTACTAATTTCTTTTCATAACAGGTGACTAAAGATGATGGCTTTGGTCGATTAAAATTCAACAAAAATCTAACTGGTCAAATAAGACCATCTATATTTTGTAATGGAGAAGTACATGAACGCTATCGAAAGTTTCTAATGGATGTTTTTCGTGCTACATCGGTTGATTACTTAATTAAAGTGACCAATGAAGCAGTTGAAAAACATTTCAGCTTATGGGAAAAGAGTTATACGGGTAAGTTTCTGTTGCAGAGACTGATTTTCAGCGTACTCTTACTTGCGGACAAGTACGCGGATACTTGCAGACTTGTGACTTTAAATAGTACCTTGACTTGAGGACATCACATTTCGTTAAATCCTATTTGAAGTATAAATACTACTAGAATCATAAGGAATATTCTCTTCCTCTTTCGAAATTGGTCTTGTAATATTTATCGTATTTTTAATCTTGTCTAGGTGCGGGTATTGCCAAAGAATGGGAAATGGATATTTTAAGGTTATGCAGCGATATTGTACATCGGGCAATCCTTGGAGGAGAGATAAGTTCCGAAGCTTCTCATAATTGGCTTATGGGCATTCTGAAGAAGAAAAGGTACTTTTAATAAAGTAAAAATGCTTAACCGTATTAAAATAAGCTTATTGAGAAAATTGAGTTGTGCTTAATTCTTTAGCAGTACAAAAAATAAACGTTCATGATATAACTCGTAACTATAACGTAAATCGATCGAAATTAATGATTATACAATAGAGAAAAATGGGATATGAAAGAGTTGGAGGGATAGAATTTCAAATTCAGATGATTTTAATAATCTTTCAGCCTTGTACTATCCATGAAATTAAGCCTAATAAGGACAAAAATTGAATCTCTTCGATTACGCATAGTAGCGAAATCGGACGTGAAAGGGTTGAAGGGAAAGAATTACAAATTAAGATGATTTTAACGATCTTTCAGTCTTGTATCAATCATGAAATTAAGCCTAATAAGGACATAAATTTAAATCTCTTCAGTTAAGCATAGTCGTTCAATTTGCCTTAGAATTGTTGTGTATACTTGTATAATTATAGTCGTGTTTAGTTATTCATTTTATCTTTACTATGTCTATCCCAATCACTTGAATGTAATCATAATTAAGTAATTTTTAGGATTCCTATACGTCTTATACTTGAGGTTAAATTAGATATGATAATAGTGAGAGATCGAACATATGATACTAATATTTTACGATAGTTTTTCCAAGCGTTCTAGAATAGACTTTGATACTCGGAATATTTTACTACAGATTATAGTAAATTTCTATTTAATTAAGTCTATCCTAATCACTTAAGAGTCATTCTATTTAGAATTTTTTCTTGTCACTAGATCTTATTCATTAGATTAAATCTAATGCGATTATGGTGGTACAGTAACAATTCAATAGATACGTTATGTAGTATATCCAATTGTCTCGAAATTATTCTAAACTCGGTGTAGATCAAATAAATTACAGTAGCTATCACAGAATCTTCTTGATTAACGATTTATTCTACTTTTTATTACCTCTCTAGATCAGCTTTAGGGGTCAAAACTAAATTTTTCTCCAAGGCTATCGTTGGATATGCAATTCTCACCAATGGAATTAAAGAATCTCCCCACTATCAGAGCATGATCAAACTAGCTGACAAACGATCAGTTTCTGAAGAGGAAGCATTAAACAATATTCTCTTTTCCATTCTGTAAGTCATCATAGGAAAGTAGAATCAATATAGTTAGATTTAAAATAATCATAGTACATATTTTTTCTGGAAATGAGTTTCTGCATAATAGAAGTACAATACTGCGGTCAGTAATTCACGATCCTATTACAGCAGGCATAATCCATCCAATTCCTCACGATAAATAAATTCTTGATGTAGACGTCGTTACATAATTTATTTCTGTCTTAGGAAAGCTAAATTAGGGCTCTTTGATGTATTTTTTATACCTCTACTAATTCTATAACTTTCAATTTGCATCTTGGTAATGAATTAGCTTCAATTACTATGGAGGATGCAGTGCTGCCTTTCGGACATGTGCTGCAAGGATATCAATATTAGACGAAAATATCAAAAGCGAATTAATCGAAGATATTAAAAGTGCTATAGATAAATATGGAGGCCTAACTGGTCAAGCTTTGTGTCAAATGAGAAAGCTCCATTCATTTGTTTTGGAAGTGAGTAAAAGAAAAATTAAAATGATTACTTGATCTTCTCCTCTTAATTATCAACGAAAATATTTTGCTAAGACAAAGTACGCATAGACGGATACAATTTCATTAAAATACCATATTCAGCTCTCCGTTCACATCAAACAATAATATATTTATCTATGATATTAAGTTAAGATGAAAGTACAATTATCCCTCTACATGATCTTTTAATTGTTTGAAATGAGAATTGGAGTTAGAATTGAGTAAAACGGGAAAGAAAAATACGTCATGAATTAATATTGAAAAATTTAACTATTTAGTTTTAGATTATCCATTGTTGAGTTTGTGGCAAACAAAAATAAATCATAACTAAATACTATTCCAGAATTGGCATCCTTAACCCATATAGTTCATATACTATTGTAGTAAACTGGATACAGCAAATAGTAGCAAGATAATGATGGTTACAAAATTAAACTATTCTCTTCTTAAACTAACAGTATGATATTCTATCAAATTACAGAATCTTAGAATGTCTTCACCCGTGAATTTAATTTTTGGACGAGCAGTGTAAGTATTTCCCTTTTGAAGGGGATACCTAATTGACTATTTCATTTTTTAGCAAGTTTTAAATTGCTTTTTAATATTCGATTGCCTAAAGTAGTCAAAAAATTTAATCAGCTTCAGTAGTATAGAGGCACATACAGTCCAAACTATAACATACAGGAAAATATTAGTGGACATGTCTTGATCCACACCAAATACATAGTTATAATTATTATACTTATGATGAAAATATCGTTATTTAGCAAGTTACTGTACCGCACATTCTCTACTTTTAGTCTAATTCTTTTGCCTATCTTTTAGTGAAGATTTAATGATTAAATCTAATACCGGAACTTACAAGATTCCAAAAGGCAAATTAATGGTAGCTAATCTCTTTTGGGCACACCGAGATACTAGAGTATTCGATGATCCGCTTACCTTTCAAGCACTGCGATTTTTTAATAATCCGGTAAGATTTATATCTCACTTAATTATATAGACTACCTTTTTAGCTGTAGTTAAGGATTATAGGTACAGTATTCTTCCATATCAATCATGAAATTTGAAGATTTTGTCAATTTACTTTTAAACAGGATCTTAAAAATTATTTGTACTGGGAAGCTGGGCCTTTCTCTAAGGATCAGTGTGAAAAGACCCATCAATGTCCTGGTCGGGTAAGTAAATTTCTCATTGGACAGTATTAAATAAATTTTATATTTTCTTCCTCTAAATGAAATTACTTGTGATGTCCGAAAGTATTCTACTTTGCTTCAGATTTATGCTAGACTAATTTAACTCTTATTAGATTAATCATTTCGAGATTATCGTAACTTATTAAATTTCTATCTCTTCTTATTTGTGTAATGATATACCCTCACTTTAGCTACAATAATCGAATCATCTTCGATCACTAGCTTAGCTACTCGTCTAGATTCACGTACCGTTTATTGTAAATATCGATGAATAAACGTGAAATTAGTTTAATGTACGACAGTCAGCTCTACGACCTAGCCATTATCGAGTACGAATAACATCAAAAATATTTAACCAATTATTGCGATACTTTAATGATGTACGCTTCTATTAATTATAATTATCAGTATCATACAATTTTGAGCTGAAGATTTTTTCTTTCAATGACGAATAGAAATGACATAACTGTGATATATCTCGAGCTTTTCCTAATAATTTAAATCCAAACATTTTACGCCTACGCGTATAATGAAACATAATTAAATGAAGCAAATTATTTTAACTTTCCGTTTTATATCTTACACATATTCAAAATAATGTATCTTGATTCCCTAGAACATTGCTATCCCTTCCATCATGCTATTTTCCGCTTATCTGCTCCTTCAAGGAGACTATCAACTAGGTAGTGAGCCTCAATGGACAGGAAAAAAGTAAGCATAGTATCCGTAAAACGTTGTAAATATTTTGTATTTTATCTTTTAAACTAAAATTATAAATTCTATGCTAATACCACTAAAATAATTGATAGTATAATATCCACTTAAATATTAGAATCTCTGAGCTAATTCCGTTATTCACTTGCAAAACATGAATGAACATGATATAAGACTTTTACAAGATCAAATATTCATTTTTGTGTATTTAATGATAGAATTCGACGCTTAGGGACTCCTGATGAGATCATCACTCTAAAAAAATTTAAATACAAATCAGACGTAAGTGAACCATTTATTTTAACAACGCAATAAATCCATCCATTACACCTCCGTTATTTACTCCATTTTAGCCCTATATAGCTTTACTTTAACTCCTTCGTAACTGTACCATAGGCCTGTCTTACTTTCGTTATATATTCCAAAATTAACCTCTACTGACAATTGTTACATTGCAAATATAATTCTATCTATATTCTCATCATAGGTTACAGTTTCGCTACCGGAAGCTGTTCTAAATAGCAAATTAAAGTATGATGAAATGACAGCCGAAAATAATAATAGTCAATGTCCTGTGGATAGCGAAGCTTAATAAAAACAAAATGAAGGAAATCGAAACTTAGAATAAGACTGCAATTCCTTAATTTTAGTATGATTTAATTCTCGAAGTATTTTTAACGATAATATTTGGTATTTTCTTGTAAATTTTATCTGCTACGATTTACTTCCACTACCACGCTTTACTTTGATATCTCTACTAAATACAGCATCAATTTTTTTATCTTTCTTTATTTTGACGTAATCTAACGTTTTGTCTTCAATATTAAAATATTTCTGCTTTAATTGTAAAATATAACATCGATGTAGTTTACTTCTCATCCTTACCTAATTGCAATTAATATTAACAGCACAGCATACGGTGTATTTAGTCATGAAAGATAATATTTCAGCTGATCCATCCTTTTAATCTTACTTCTATTACGTAGAAACATTATTGTAAGAAATTTATTAGACGATGTAATTGGCCTACAGATCATAAATACATAAGCATCAAATTGTTTACTTTAAAGAATTTTATGCAAGTCACTTAAATACTTAAACTTAAATTCCTTGCTCCTATCTACATAATTATGATATAGTAAATCTTGATGATATTTGTAATCTTACAATTTCATGTTAACTTGGACGACTTAACTCACGATGTCCCCGCAATCATAGATGATAATTTCAGTATGAGAATCCAGCTGTGAACTAATCATTATAGATCATCAATCAACTTTTTTACTAATAAGCGCATTTTAATCCCAAGCGTTTAAATACTACTTGCGTATTTAGGTGTGAATACAAACTTACTTGCATGATAAACTGATATCTTGCATCATTAGCTATAGTTGTAGCTATTTCTGAACTAATTGTTGTCTATCTAGTAAGTTCGTTCTATTATATCTGTAACATATCGTAGTAAATAGTAACCCATAGCATTCTTATAGTTTATTACGGCAGACTATTACGAATATCAGTACTTAAGAAATAAAATCTTCTAGGTTGTATTAAATGTTCGTAATTTTAAAATGATGCTGTAGTAATTCTACTCATGAATTTTTAATCGTATGAAACTGTTTTAATGAGATATTCTACGTTAATGTAGTAATTCATAAATAAGCTAATCAATCTTAACTTCACCTAAGAATTATTACTGCTTGTAATGCTTGCTTTTTACTGATTAAAATGTTTTGAACGATACAGTAATTGATACTATTGCATCAAATCGTTGGCTAATAAATGCTGTTGGAGTTTTTGAAGTTAATTTCTATATACTGTACAGTATTATAAAATCGTAAGTCTGGAATACGAAACCCGATAGATACCATTTCCACATTAATTTACAGACGCATTTTTAAGGGATGATTTTTAGCTAACATCGTGTATATATAATGGCTGAAATCGAAATGCTACGCATATTATATACTATGTTAGTGATTTACGGGTATATACAATATTAAATTTACATAGCCTTCTTATAAGGTAGCCTGAAATTAATCATGAAATGTATGCAAGTGCTAACTTGTAACCACGATTATCGCAGAATAACATGCTGTCACAAAGTAAATTTTTTAGGCTTATTATTAAGCTAGAGTTATGATGGAGCTAAGATTAATTATAATGATAGTGATATAACAACTTGATATGATTCGATCATATTAATTACAAGAAGGAACTTTAGATATAAGCAATTTTGCAGCTTAAATATACATACCATCAAATTCTAACGCTAACTCACGAGTATAAAGTTAGGATAGGATTAGCTATATCGATAGCAATACAACTACTCACGATAACTTAACTATATTAATTATAAATAATAGCTATATCATAGATAGAAATTCCGAACCTTTACATAGCTTACATACTTTTGCGTTCAAATCTTAAACTTATCCAATAGTATCTTCGCGAAAAAATTATTTTCCAACTGTAAATCATTTCCATTATCATTGCCGAGAAGAATTGTATCTTCGTATTGTAGAAATCTTTGGTTAGTCAAGTACTATGGTCATCATATCAACAGGTTGTTGCTACTATAAAATCATAATATTATGATTTACGCTATTGATTAATCAGACTGTATATAATATTTGTATAAAATTTCGTTTACACTAATTTTCTATAAAGATAACAGTTTACAATTCATCATATTGGATCTATTCACCTTACAAACATCGTTGCAGTAATGATTAATATTATTATACTCATACTTTAAGTATCTGTATACAGTAATTTGAATTAGCCATAATATGGGTTAATTATTCCGACTATTTTTGAAAGATATTACCGATTCGATCAAACACCTACGAATAATTCTATCAGATTAGCTTTGCAAGTTAATATCTGTGCAACTCCATTTTAACTTATGAGCTCTCCTGACAATATATGAATATATTGAATATATTGTATAAAAAAACATTATTACATCTATTAGGCGGTATCCTTTAGGATAATGTGGTAGCGAGATCATGTAAAATTACTATACTGTCCATGTTCATATTGCAAGAAAGAATTCAATTGCGGAAACTAGACTGTATATTAGGATAAGAACAAACTTTTCCACCGGGGATAGAAACAATATATGCTAAATTGTATTCTCATAGCTATATAAGGATATCATCATTAACATAATAATGTGACTTTTCTACCATAATTGTTGTTGAATGGCTAAGCATAGTAAATCAGGAATGGGTCAAGACAAGAAGTAGTCTCCAAGGCATTAATTTGAATAATACCTTAACTACATGCTAGAGGAGTGCTGCTTTATACTCTAGACAATAACTTTAATTATTTACTGACCATGACCCAAGACTCTTCTAATCGTCTCTAATTTAGTTTGTCTGTAATTTCTTTTCACTAGACGTCAATATTATCTCCCACCCTAGTCATATGTGCCTAATAGAGCTGATTGCTGTCTTAAATGTAGGATTTAAGGGTTAAATTTCGATCGACATCAATACATTAAGTTATTCCTATCACTTTCTTACCTATAATCCAATCAATAATCGGAAAAATTACTCAGATAGATAACTTATCCCATTTTTTTATCGCCATTAAGATTAAGGTATGTTTTTATTCATCCTGATAGCCCATAATAAAGATATTGACTCATAGCATTAACCGATTTGTACGTAGAACTAAGACTATATTATTACAAATCTTCTTTAAAATGCTTTCTACTTTTCAGGATAGCTTGTCTAATTTCTTCATCGTAATTACAAGATATATTATTTATACGTCAAGTACTGCAATGATGCATGACTTAGGGGAATAATAAGTATACTGTACTAATAGAAATTTTCATCTAAGTTAAGCAAGTGTGTTACCCGCCCAATAAAGACATAGTTTTCTTTTTATTGTAATTTTTTACTTCGTTACTTGTTGCTAAGTTTTTGTAATTTTATTATTCCCTTAATCTAAGCTATAAAAAAGTATGGATGTTGTTAGAATTACATGTTAAGTAGCAATTATACTATATGATATAAGCAATTTAAAAGCAGTTTTCGCTTACCCTACCAAGCTTATAATTCTGGTTGTATCATAGGTAATCTTTTCGTAATTTGAAACCTAAACAGTTGTAGAAGCAATGTTTTATATACATGTATATTAAGCTTGGAAATTTAATTATATCAAAGCTTTACGTTGACCTATTAAATTCATTAATATGATAGTTCTATTATATTCCTCACCTGATTGCCTTCTTAAGAACAGTGATGATATAATACCCAGCTCTGATTACGCTGCAGCAACTTTTCGATGATTTTATAGATTTTGTTCACGATTGCAGACCTATTCATTACCAGTATTAACTTATAACGATAAATAACTCTATGCTTGACAAGACAACAGATTAACTATTCAACGTATAAGATTTTTAGCGCCATACTTGTTCCAGTCATCTTGTCGTGTAACAACAATTCGATAGTTAGCAAATATAGCTTATTTTCGAAATGATTTAATAAATAAAAATAATATCAATAGTTTATTAACCTTAGCATTTCTTTCTTTTGATCCTGTATGTAGAAAATTCTTCAAGTTTTTACATTTATGCAATAATAAAATACTATAATGATCAAAGATGGATAATGATAAAGAAATGGAAAGTACTAAACCTGAAGAAAAACGAGATACCATTCCTGGATTTTTTACCTCTCTTAACAATTGGTACTGTATGTCAAAGTTACAACATGTAAGTCTCAATTACTAAAATTAATTATACTGTTGTGTATATGGCAAGAGTCTGTATAGGGTTGAACGATGTTCAGTAATTCACTTCAATATCTTCATCGAATCATCAAGCTGCAATTAAATGCCTCATCTTCCTTACTGTACTTTTAATCCCATCCATCGATGACAGCGTGCTTTAAAATCTTGCTGTTTTTAAAAGCTTTGTCTCTCTTATTGTACTTTAATCCCGTCCATTGATGACAGCGTGCTTTAAAATCTACTTTCAGTTTTATAACACCATTCTGATAATTAATATCCAGTAGCCTTGTGTTGATTACAGGCTTTCCTGGCTGATATAGCGTTACATAATAAAATTTGTTAACCATATTCTTGTAACTACATTCTAAACTTATTCTGCTACCTTTCAATCAATTATTCATTCATCTCCAACATTGAATAGAAAGGACATTTATTCTTTCATGAAGAACAACAGCGGCATAAACGAAGTATTTTTCGCGTTAATCTTGGTTATGATGCAATAGCTATACTAACGAATGAAGAATCACAATTACTCTTTGATAGTAGTAAGGTATGGAAAATGATACTGAAATGAGATGACTAATTTATTGTAAAATTTTAAGATCATCCAAAAATATTGCGCTAAAGTATATTAGGTAATTCAACTTTACAGCAGTAAATTTTGGAACTTCCCAATACTTTACGAATAATTATAACCGCTATTTATACTGAAATTAAACACAAATAAGATGGAAATTGTAATACA
This sequence comes from Trichoplax adhaerens, assembly GCF_000150275.1. Classification (NCBI taxonomy): domain Eukaryota; kingdom Metazoa; phylum Placozoa; class Uniplacotomia; order Trichoplacea; family Trichoplacidae; genus Trichoplax; species Trichoplax adhaerens. Next base: position 4,400,654 of record NW_002060944.1, on the reverse strand, counting down.
TCTAGACATACTTAAGTATTTTTTACTATTGAAAACTGTTAATACAGTTGTGATATTCTCTAACCAGGTGGCAAAAGAAGATTGCTACGGAATAGCGCTACAAAATGTTCAGTCACTAACAAATTATCCTATAGCATCTTTATGGAGTGATCAAGCTAAAAAGGATAGAAAATCCTTAATAAATGATGTTGTCCAGCTAATTCCTGTTAACTATTTTATTAAAGTGGTAAGTGATACCATTAAAGAACATTTTCAACGTTGGGAAGACAAGTACGAAGGTAAAAAGTCTGATACATCTTTTACAAAATTATTTCAAGACTAAAACAGATATTTACTTTTTCACAATGTCTCAGTTTATCTAGGCAATGGTCCACCCGGTAACTGGGAACGAGATATTCAAGAATTTTGTAGTAATGCAATCAGTTCTTTATTGTTAGGTACACGAGTTGAATTTCAGTCTGCTTCTGATTGCTTGGAAGCCATGCTGATGATATCAAGGTAATTATAATAGTAGGAGGAAAGCAAGTTATAGTAAAATATCACACAATTAACGCTATGTAACAAGATAACCTATCGCAGTATTTAATTTGAGCTGTGCAATATCTTGTTGATAAATAAGGATAGCACTATTGTAGCATATAAATCAAGCAGTTAATTAAGTCTAAATTGGCTATAGGTAGCATAATGTAAAATGGAAAGCTTTAAGCTTCAGTTAAGGTATCTATTAATCCATCAGATGATCGATTTTACTATCTATATTTAGGCTGTTCGTTAAAACTGGATCGTTTAATCGTGGTATTAAAGCTACCAAAGTATTATTACAACAAATTGAACAGTCGCCTAATTTCAAGAAACTCGCTAAAATTGGAGAATGCTATTCGTTAACTCAAGATTTTGTTAAAATTAACATTCTTTATATCATGATGCAAGTACTCTAAAATAAAATCTACTCCAGATCTAGATGACTTATAGATAGGGTTATAGTCTTGCAGCTAAAGAGTACAAGACGTAAACTTTCACCTAAAGTATGCAATTATTTCAATCCAATTTATATATAGTGCAAAACTATTCCGAACAAGCAATACATTGATGAGAAGTATAGCTGCTAGAATCATTACATTATCTCCGCAGGACAAGGAACATCTAATTCAAAGTACCTCCCAGGTCTTGACTAATCACTCAGGATTATCTGAAAGTGCAATGTTAGATATGACTGACTTAAAATCATTTGTGATGGAGGTAAGTTTGCATATTAAATCTAATTATAGGGTTATTTTATGCCATTTATTAATATATTATACACTTTTGCGACTCATTGATATCGATCATTGTTGCCTATCTCGTATTTCAGGTTATTCGTACATCACCTTCTGTTAGCCTGATTTATGGAAGGGCAGTGTGAGTTAGCGGTGATAATTTAACTTATATTAAATTTTACAATCTTATCGTCTAAATTATGTGTATAAAGCTGTATTTCTAGGATATTATATGTAGTAGCTTACTTTTATCCCTGGTTTACTACTCCAGGCCATAAACAACTGACATCAGCGAAATGTACATTTTACTTGTACAGTAGAATAACGGATTTAATCGTAGTAAATTAAAGTATTTGAAACATGGATAGGCCTTTAATACGAGTATGGTAGTTGCGCCTAGTCTTATAGCTGAGATAGGGTTATTTATCACGTCATCACTAAAACTTGGATATATCTTTCGTATAATTAACTTTTACTTAACATTAATTGTATTTTAGAATAACATAATATGATAATAATATAAATTAAACTATTTAAAAATTTACTGGGCTTCAAAATCAAATTAAATGCTATAGTTGATATAAAATTATTAATTATAGACATTAATTGCCAATAATGGTTTATATCATATAAATACTCCTAATAGAAATGATATGAATATCAGTGTCGATGGCTCTACTTATAATATTCGTAAAGGGCAGAGATTGCTTGCCAATCTATATTGGGCAAACAGAGATCCAAAATGGTTTGATAATCCAGATGAATTTCAACCATTTCGATTTAGTAACTATCCGGTAGGTTTATACACTCAAAATTATTTTATGAAGATTTTTTGCAACGATAATGCAAATATTACAAATTTATTAAAAGTAACTTCTAATTAGTTTTCGAAGAAATAATTCAAATGAGTAAAAATAATTGCACAAAATGGCTATTATCTACTTAACAATATTACCGAATTTATAGTCTTTAAAAAGATGTTTATTATGGGAATATGGATGCTTTGGCGATGAATTTGAAGGTTTAGAAGAGGTAATATTGTTATATTTTATTTTTAAAGTCAAGTTTTAGACTTTAAAGGTAGCAAATTAACTCAATCTTATAATTAATATTCCATGTTAAATTTATCTACTGCAGCCTATTTTTAATTGCCTTGAGCTCTTTAGCTTATATTTATTGCTGCAGAGCAGATTTGTTCTATACAAAACGCCAACTTGGGATGCAACAAAGTAGGTCATTCCTATTGTAGTAAGCTATAAAAGTATTTTTAAGTGATTTTCAATAAATAAACAAAACGTACGCAATAAAAGCTAAAACAGCATTTTACTTTAAAATAATGATAACATAGTTGAATAATAGCGTTAAAGATTTTTCCTTTTTACATCAGTGTTTAGTCATGTATTAATTAAAGTTTATACGATCACATGTAATAATTTACTGAAATACTCCTCTAATCTTTCCATTTGATAATTTTATAGAATTCGACGTCATGGTTGCCCGGATGAAGAAATATACATTAAAACATTTCAATTTATAGCCGTTGTAAATATCTAAATTCAAAATTTTATGATGCATGCGTGTACTTGTATTAATAGTGTTTAAAATATCTTATGAAATTTCTTTATGGATTTAGAATAAGATCATCCCCGTTCGTGACGTAGCGGATGCTCGGTCATTGCTTTTTTCTGCTGGAAATCAATATTACGTTATTAAAACAACAACTACAATCACTCGCTTCCGAGATGGCAAACCAGTCGTGGAAGTTAATGAAGAATACAAATCTGGACAAGGTAAAGACGGGATGTCAGAATTAAAATCTGTTTTAAAAGCCAATGATATTAATGAATCAGTAATACATACCGTCAATCATAGCACTACTTCCAATCTTGGTAGTGCCCATAAAAATGTAATTATTCGGAAAAGATCACGTAAACAAAAGCAAAAGTCGACTGAAAAAAACGATTAGTTTACATTGCTATCCTATTTTTTAATTTGATATATAATCACAAGTGCAACAGTATACTTCGATGTATAATTAAGCTAGCTTATTCTCTATAACTTTATTAAAAGAATATTGAATTCATGTCATCATCATTATATTGAGTTCATAAGCTGTCATTCGCGCATTTTATTTATTGCATAGGGTAACTTGCAGGTATCATTAGATTAATTTTATTTTTAATAAAATGACAGTTGCTTAATGTATTTTATTACAAGTTAAAACTTTTTCCAGATAAAGAGTTTCCAATAAATTGGTATACTTATTAAGTTATTGGTTCGGATAACAGCATAAGGTTAATAATTTGCTTCCAATGGCTAAAATGATCGTAGAATTTATATTTAATCAATTTCTGTGTTAAAGATTTATAGTTTTAAGAAATATAAATTGTCGCTTTCTAATAAATTGAATATTTAACATAACATGACTATTTTCGATATTTTTATACTTAATTTGCTGTCCATGTAGTGTATATATAAGTGCAAAAACATACATATCCAACAACGTACATTTGTTACACGTAACCAATTACTTATGTATTATATACTTCTAAGGTTAAATCGGGAAATTTTGAAATTATCTTTAATTTTTAGATCATCATATGATGCACTATATTGAACATCTTCTTACATTCCTTACATACCAAACCTTTCAGACAGTACTTACTTCAAAATGTGTATGTTATTTTGCCCTTACATTTTATATGCTATGCATGGGAATTCGTATACGTACTTTTACGAGTCGCATGCTAAGAAATTTAGCTTGATCAGATGGTGATGTAATACTTTTAGTTTACTATTTCTACAATAGTCATCTTGTAGGAATATGTCCCATCAAAGGTATAGTTTCTTGCATAAACCTTGTTTACTAGCTATCTAAATCTCTAATAGTAATGATTAATAGATACCCAAACTTTTATGGGAAATATAAACAGTATATTGTTGGTTTCAGCGATTATAACCTGTTTAAGCTGCCTATCCAAACCGTCCTAAGAATTTATTTTACAATAAAATATCACACTAATTTATCGAAATTCTCCTTTGAAGAACATTACCAAGCTCATGAACGGCTGCTAAAGGTTTGATAAACAAAGTCAGACAAATTGTATCACTTATAGCAAACCTAATCTGTACCTGATTTCCCATAAAGCAGGTTATGATGATGACATCGATTTCGTTTTTCTTCGGTGCAAATTAGAAGAAAATAAATTCAAACGATCTTATTTGTACATAAGTTTTCGATTTCTTGGGACTCTTTCAATACAGATACTTTAACTGTAAACAAGTACAAAATTTATTTTTCAGTTCTATTTTGACATTTGCTTTGTATAGTACGGCCTCGAGAAATTGTGCTCATAAGCCAACTTTATCAATTGAGTGTACGCGTATGTAAAAAGTAACCGGTTAATTCTGGTGCTTTCCTAAGAGTACAGTATTATCTTATATGATAATAACGGATGACCTGTCTTCATAATAATTCCTTTCGTATGGTTGATTTAGTAAACAAGAATCAATAGGATATTTCGTATCCCACCGGGTATTTCTTACAGCACATTGTCACCATTGATGTATTAAAGAATAAAGTAGAAACAGTTGTGATTGGTACAAAATAGCAATCATGATTTGATGTAGCTTTTTTTGAAGAAGGTAAGAAAAATTACAATGTAAGAGTAGCATAAAAATTACTAATGAAAGAACTTTCGCGATGATAAACTTATTAAATCATCAAATCATTGTAAAAGCTCTTTCATAAGCAATTTTTATGTTATCCTGTCTCTTGGCCAACTTTCTGCACTTAAAACTACCATCCCTAAGAACAAAACTCATTCAATGTAGCAATTAAATTTCAATTTTCTTTTATCTGTATAAGATCTCTCTATAAAGTTTATTAGGTATATTAATATTGTCACCAGCTGTAATATCAGGGCGTTAATTATGAATTAGTTTATATCTTAAAAGAACTATAATCTCTAAATTACCGTTCTTCATAAAAAATCTTCCATCTTAAGGATTATCTAGAAAGAAGTGAAAAAGGCGAGCAGTAACAGACTCTATTTCTATTTTTCATGTCTTAATACAATGATCTTCATAGATAAGTACATTAAACGTATTATTCACATATCGTTAAAATTTTTAATAATAATAATGGTGTAGTATTGAAAATAAGTAAATTTATATATTTTAGAATAGATTGTAGTTAATTGATTCATCCCGCGTAAAGACTTCCGGAAGTATTTATCATCTTTACATCTAAGGAGCGAAATTTTCCATTTGTTCATAATTCTACATGATCATAGATTACTTATATTTATTAAATAAATTCTAACAGTATGATTTTGATACTCAGCAAATTCATATTTTGAAACGGGCTCTGTTTCACCTATCTGTAACAAAATCCTTCATACTTAGTAGCTATTACCCCTAAAGATCGAAAATGACTAACATTATTGCGTGAAGATAATGGTACAATGATAGCTATTTTAACAGAGAAAGAACTTGTTTAAATACGAAGGTTAAGTTTAAGGTTAAAAGTAGACAACAGCATTTGACAGTGATAGAATGGTTTCATAAAATGATGGTTCCCAAAAGCAAAGGTGATTTCAAGCGGGCACTAGTAGCTTAACTAATTTTACATGTACACAATTGTATGCAGATATAGATATTTATATAACAAGAGAAGAGAGACAAGGAAACAATAGAAATAACATTATGAATGGCGCAGTTCTTAGGTCACGACTTCCAGCTGAATTGCATTATAATTATAGTAACCACCTGTAGATTTTCAAGCATAGCAAGCGTATTTTTTATACCAGTTTATATTAGGACCCCCTAAATATGACGTGTAAATTGTATTCGAGGGTGTTATTACGCAAACTATTACGTTTATTTAATACGAAGATCACCGTATTTTACTATTCGTCGAATATCGAAATAGTTTACTTTGTGTAAATCCACATATACTTCTCCATATTTCGAGAAAATCAGCAAAATTTATAAACTAGGTACTATTAATAGCTTTAAATATAAGTATTAATATTCTATATATTTAATCTAACATTAATTGCTTAATATTTTAAAATTGAATTAACTAAAATAGTTAATCTTCAATTATACGAGTATTTTGCTTTCTGTGTTACGTTTTTAACTGTTTGATGATAAAATAGCAAATGATGTTTATGGATACGGGCGTACGCAATTAGTTAAATCGGATTAAAATACGTTATTACATTAAATGACTTATTCATGTTGTTTTAGAATAATCTTTTCAACTTAATATTACTTCCATTTTATTCTGACGTTAATGAGAAATATTTGAAGCTTAGTAATATAAGCAAACAAATAATTATATAATCATCAATGATTTTTCAGTAATGTTTTTCTTTTCTTTTTTGTTTACTTCTTACCTTTTAATAACAATACGACAACAGTATAGCGTAAATACATCGCTAAGAACACAGAAAAAGTAATTGAAGTAAAATTTTTAAGTATAATATTAAATAAAGGTTACCCACTTTTACAGTAAAATTAACCGGAAATTCAATATTGCAGTAAAACAGAATCTTTTGACTTTAGTCACTAATCCAGTCAAATATCAATTAAAGATATTTTATATTGTCGTCTTACTAGTTTTGACTATGATATTAAATAAAGGAATTTGTTATCAGCTGATAATTGGATAGCTAAAAGTGAAAAAAATCAATGATATGGAAGTTCTTTCGCGAAAGTTGCACCGGAGAAGGAGGTCTAGCCGAGAAGATACTATTCAATCGATTCCTGGATCACATGGACATAAATTTATCAGTTCCTTTAAATTACAACAGGTAAACGGAACTAAATCGGCCTAAATATTTCATATGTGCATATATACTATTTTATGGGAAAACTACTAACAGGAAGTATTACAATCCGTCATAAACGGTAGTATTACGAAAATAGGTCAATTATGAAGTATTTTTTAAATTTATGTGCCTATTTATAATGTTAAATTGTTTTATTACGATATACTTGTACAGTAACACTGTTGCATTGTAATAATCCAAGGAGATTTTAGTAATATTACGGTTAATTATAATTTTTTGTTAGTGTAACGATTGACTGATTGACTTTTAAGTGAATGACGCAAAGTGTTAAGATAGGCGATTATGATTGAAGTTAATTTGGAAATTATATATAATTAATTCGGGTGTTAAATTTTCGCCACAGTTGATTGATACAATCTCCAGTGATATTATGTTTTACTAATTGCTACATTTACTGTACCTGTTTTATTTAATAAATGGTAATAAATTAGTCACATCCAATCCCGCTTAGGCACTTTGTAATTTTACTGTTTTCTTAGCGAAATTCTAGCCTTAGCAAATATAGTTTGTATATCGGTGCATTGTATAACGATAAAGTTAATATTTATTATTTTACGCGTGTAGTATTGTATAAGTTAGAAATACGTTTCTTCGTTAATCTTATCTCAGTTAAGGTGCTAGCAAGTGCTGTCTATAAATTTAGAAACATTTAGAAACCTAACTTTGTGCTTATTTTACAGCAAGGAAATTTATATTTCAAGACGTTACAACAAAAATATCAACAAAATGTTTTTCGAATCAATATTGGCGTTCGAGCTATTGCTTTAGTCGATAATCGTGTTATACGTATATTATTTCAAAATGATAAGGTTTGTATTATTTTTTATTTCAAATGTGATCAAGAGTGACAGCTAACAGTAATTTTGCACTCCGTATTTACAATAGCAAGAATTTTAATCTAAATCATTAACTACTATGGTATAAGAGATGCATGTTATCGATCATAGTGATCAAATAAGTCAGCTTTTACGTAGATTGCTAATCCGTATGGAAATAAAATATTTAATTCAATCCTGTAATTGTTAGGTAACGAAAGAGGACGGCGTGGGAAACTATATCACCAATTATAATCTTATGGATAGTTTGCGTCCTTCCATATTTTCAGACCAAAAAGATCGTATGAGTAGAAATTCATTTATTTTGCAAACTTTGGCTGCCATGCAAGATAAATATATCATTCAGCAAACCTATAATAGCATTGAAGATCATTTCCAACGATGGAACAAAACTTATCAGCGTTAGTCTATTTTCCTATGAATATGATAGCTGTTTACTTACGTGAACTCATAAGTAAAGCTCAAAATTTAAAATACACATATACAGGAAATTTTTATTCTAGGGCTTGTCTCATTAGAAATCTAATCTAACTATGTTTGCTATCTCATATTGGATTTATTACAGCAACTGCTTCAAAATCGATACAACCATCATGGGATGATGGAATCCAACATTTATGTTGTGATATAATTTGTCGATTATTTATCGATAAGACCGTTAATTTTGAGTCAATCTTTCAATGGTATGTGCAAGCGTTGCAGAAGATAAAGTAAGAAATAGCATATTCACATAATCTCGTACTTACTTATAAATTCGCATCTTATCAGGGTATAGAGGAGGATAATTTAGAAAGCTTTTCATAATTAGTTTAATCTTATTAGCACAATACATCATGATTTTTTCCATTAATATGATAGAGTGCCTGGATTGTTAAAGCAAAGACAATGTGCCGATATTTATAATACCTATATCGAGCTTTTCAAGGAAATTGAGAATTCTACTTATTTGCCGTATTATTTAAATACTGGTCGTCAATGTTCCTTGTCCGATGAATATGCCAAAGAAAATGTTCTGTTTGGTATCATGTGAGTACTTAATTAGGAGAGATAGAACTGAGATATTCTTAATTTATCTATTTTAGAACTGCTGTTAAAAATTATTGAGATATCAGTAGGAAAAAATCGGTTGTAGTTTAGTTAAGATCATTTTGTTTCTTGTTACACTTACGTAACGTCCTATGCTCAACAGGAGCGTAATTTAAAAGTTGTAATAAATGATGATGTATATCCATCAATACAGTTTTATACTATAATCGTAAAAGCGTAAGTTTAAATATAGCGGTCCTCATTACATATCTAAATATTGCATATTATAAATAGCTGATATCAATATAATTCATCAAGTTTTTCAGAACTTCGCTAGAGACGATATTTTTTAATTCTTAGAATCACTTTAAATTAACAAGAATAAATGTAATTCTAGTTGCTATTGTAGTCAAAGGTTTCCTATTATTACATTAAACTATCAGCTTTTTCGATAGCCGTACAATATTAGAGATCTGTACTAGTCCTAGAATCAATATAGATTAAAATAATATTGAATAAAATTATGATTGTCGAAGTAATAGCAATATTCCTTATCATATCACTATATATTAGCTTTAACGCATTTGGTAGCTGTGAAGCAATTATGAGAACTTGCGCAGCACGAATTGGTATATTAAGCCATGAAGATCGAAATCAATTACGTCAAGAAATACAAAGTACATTAGGTGAAGGCAATGATCTTTCTCTAGCAGCACTAACCAAAATGAAACGATTGAGATCGTTTGTTGCCGAGGTTCGAAAAATGGCAGTATTTCTCAATTAATTTTTAAAGATCTTTATTTTAACTTTATACCGTCTATTACTTTGACGCTAGGTTCTTCGTACTTCTTCTCCTATTTCATTAATATTCCGTCGAGCAAAGTAAGCCTGAAGCTTATATTAATCATAAAGTAGATCGAAATAATATCTTACTAATATCAATCCTTGGACTTACTGTAATCCTACAGTGTAGTGTACTGCTATAGTACGATAGATCGATAACTTACGATCTTTATCTGATCTGAAAAGGGATCAAACATATTTTATAACCAAATTTGGTTGAATTCCAACTATGATCTATTTATAGTTGCGTGATCTTGAGTTGATTATAAATAAATATAAATTAATTTTAAAACGAAGCCCTGATTCTCTTTCATGTTAACGTTCAAATAAAATATTCTTTTTCATTTATCATACCTATTGTAGACAAGATATGTTTATTCAAGCTTATACAGGGACTTATAAGATTTCAAAAGGACATTTACTCGTTGGCAATATCCATTTAGCTCATAGGGACCCAAATGTATTTCCAGAACCAGATACATTTAAGCCTTTCCGATTCTATGACGATCCAGTAAGAAGTTTTAAATATGTTGTACAACCATAAATATAGATTGCTCGTAAATTGAAATTTCTATGAATTTCATTTTTTATTATTCTTAATGAATGTAATGCACATAAATATTTGTAGGAATTGATACGGCATATGATTTGGGAAGCTGGAGTATATCCAGATGAAGCCAAAAACTTAAGTCATCAGTGTCCAGGAAAGGTATTCATTAAATATGACTTTAATTTAAAATAGAGGCTCCTGATATTAAGATCTATTTGTTACTCGTATATTAATTATTTTACTCTGAATTTACTTATATTTGCTATTATAGAAAATGATGATGATTCTTCTTCAGCTCTTTTGCATGAAATTATTGATACATACAGAGTTTCAGTTTGATGTAACGCCGGACTGGAATGAAAAACAGTAAGTTTTAGTGATTGCTAAATGCTTAGTAATAATATTGATTATGCCTGTCAGGATAGTGTAAAATGATAAAATGTATAGGTATATAAATTGATTACCCAAGGGTATTGGTAGTCTGTATTGCCATAACAGTATTAAAAATGAAGCAAATCTAATTTTATACTATTTACCTTATAAGCTTACATAGCCTTGGCTGCCCTGATGGTTGTTTAACTCTAAATCAATTTTCATATGATCCAGCTATGGTAAGGACTATGTAATTAATGCTAAATAAAATTCATGTTTGAATAAATATCAGGAAATAGAATAATTAATCAGATATCTCACTGCTAGTTCAAGATCAAGCTATCGGATGATATTTGCAATTCGCATTCACCGTTTCTTCACTGCGAAGATTAAATATGGATTATATAGACCATCATCAGAATACTAGATAATTGACGTGTTGATTACATCTTGTGTCTCTATGTACTAGCCCAAATTTTACTTATCTGACGATGTTCATAATTAGAATTCACCGTTTTCAATTACAGCGATTAAATATAGACAGTAAATATTGGCTATTGTAACGAGTAGCGCATAAAGCTTGATAATTCCATTATAGCATAGCTTTTCATGGTTGTATTTATGATATTATTTATTAGATAGTATAAGAACCAAATTTGTTCATTACAAGAATGAATGGATTTCTGTCATGACATTGGTATATTTTAGCGTAATTCTTTTATGACAATATCATTTAAAGTTAATTTCTAAAGTATTTAGAATATGGAAATGCTTGCTAAAACGACGAGCCATGAATTGCGTTTGATGAACTCAGGTGAATACCTATTCACTATTCAAGTACGAGCACATAGCCGAATAACTTAAATTGTTAGTGTAACGAGCATCGAACAAGAAATTTACTGCGGTCACAATCGATGTTAACTCTACACAGAACTACAGTATGTAGTTATGGTAAAGAAATAATTTTAAGTCCATTGCATTGGTAAGCATCTGATGTATGCGAGTATGAGACTTCAAATTTGAAGTCATATCATGTACTTTGAAGGTAAAATTTGTTCACGTTATACGTGTGGTTACAATATTTTAGAACCAATATTTCATTGAGTATATTGCCGTAAATTTTTCGGGCTTTATTAATTTACAGTAAACTATTTCAGACACCTGTTTGGAGAAGGTCGATCTTAAACCATGTTTATAAAGATACTAAATAATAATGATTTATAATTACAATAGAGTGATTTTTAGATCATTGACAGTATGCCAATATTGAAAGTTACATGTAACAAGAAATTAGCAATAAAGGGTACAAAGACTAGTTAAAAAGAGTGTTAGGAAATTAATGCCTGTTCAGAACTTAAATAGAGCAGTCAGATTGTCACCTTTGAAATAAATTACATTTGAGATTCTCTGTTTTAAGTCCTGTATTCCTAATAGAAAATTAACCAATTTTATATGCAATATGTACAACAGAAAAAGCTGATACTAAATGGCAATAACAAATTATAGCTAATTCCGAGTAACATTGTTCAGCGTAAAAGATAGTTGTAATATTGTGTTCATAGTAAGTCCTAATACTAAAGTATTAGTTTGAAGGTTGACATTCGTAATGATACGCCAGATGATCGTCATCCAAGGTTCTACAACATGGAGGCAGATAACGATAATCTGTATGGTAGTCTGATAAATACTTATTACAATATTTACATTTGCTGTTAAAGAGGTTCTTGTAACTAGCCAGCCAATTCTAATTTTGAAATTAAAGTATTCCGTTAGTTTATTAATCCAGATGTGACGTAAAATAGATAATAAGAAAGCTCTTTATTTTTACCAAGAACAATTCCAAGGCTGCAGCAGGAGTATTATTACCATAATAATGCAATGATGCCGATGTTGCGCGTAATGTAACCTGGAATAAAGCACATTAAAAATGAAAATAGCGAAAGTTTCGTGATCAAGTTAACATTTAACATTATGCGTTACTATAATGTTATCCTAACCAATTTAAAAACTTGATACGTCGATGTAGTTCGAGTTTTTGCCTATTGATTGAGACATAGATAAATTGTTGGCATCAAAATATATTTCTAAACACGACAAGAAATTGAGTAAAGAAAAAAAGAAATGATAATATAAATTGTAAAATTATAACATATTTTAGCTAGTTTGATGCTAAGTACTTTATTCAATTCTTCAGGAGCCATGACCAAAACCTTGGAGATCACTAAACTTTCAGTTATATATATAAGTGCTGTCATAGTGTTTTTGATAGTTACCTATAATTTTAATTTGTTGAACAATTATGGATACAATTGCAATTGAATAATGATCATACATAGTTGTAAGCACATAATTTTTAGATAATTACTTTAACTAAGGAGCCGTCGTTGCTACTTGTATCTATTACTAGTTCTTCGTGGGAGTTACCAATCCTTGTTAGCATGTCATTTTTACTATGAAAGAAGTACAAAATGGTAAAATTGATTAATTGATCCATCAGTAAGTGTAAATGACAGATACATTAGATGTGATGACAATTATGCTAAATTAAAATAAATGTGCTAACATGTTCTGCAAATTGCTGATATCATGATCTGCGCTTCTGGATAGTTTATCATCATTTTCATTTTGTAGAAAATTAATTTCGTGTTGTCGTTTGTCCATAATTTGGTATATAACTTTACTGTTTGTTTTTACCTACCAAGAATGAAGCATAAGGTTTTACTATTTTAGAAGGTAGAAAATCAGGATAAGCTTACACAATAATGACATCAAATTGTAGAGGGGTCAATAGGTGAAAAATGTTATTTTGAAAGCATTTCCTAAAAATTAGGGTAGCCGTAGCAAATTTGCAATCTAAATTAACTGTAATAAGAGTAGGACTAGCTATATAGTCGTAAGTACAACACAGAATCCAGTTATACAGGTATTATTTGGACGATTTCTGTTTTAGAGTACATCTATAATAATGTTTAGAGAATATTTTTTCTATATACGCTCGTGTATGTAGCTTGGTAATACTGTAGTAACTCTCTTTTAGATATACTGTACTGTCATGATAACATTGTCGATCAAATGAAGGTTCTATACTATTTTAAATCATAGGCAAATTTTTACAACTTACATTTTGATTCCATTCATACGAATTGATCAGATCTTGGTGTGTTGATTTTCCTTCCAATTGAGGATCGTAAAGTAGCAGAGAGGGAAGTGCAGAAGAGGGTGGCAAAGAAGGCATGCTTTTGAACTCTGCATTGCTCAATTGCCTAGTTCAAATTATTTAAAAGCATATCTTTACATACAGTACCATTTCAAAGATAGATATTACCAAATGATGCAATTACATTATCGCAGGGAATTTTTTCGATGGAAATTATTGTAGCAGTTATTAACTTCGTACATGATATGATTAGCATGTCGTTTGCACTTTTATCCGTATTGTTTATATTTGCATTGCAATGATAGCAGTACAATAATTTCCTAATCTACATCGCGATTGACCGTATTTAACGGTTATTATTAATTTAGTATGTCAAATTACGTTTCCTTTAACAGTCTCATATTCCATATTATATTGACTGTATAGTTTACTGTAAATCTGATAATACTGTCTTGTCATTGCATGAATTGGATGACAGGGATACTCGTATTTACAATCGCTTACTAAAATGATGCTATACAGTATCACGGATGTTACGCTGAATACAAAGATTAAAAAGGATGGCAATGTTGACTTGTATGGCAGTTTAAATTAATGTATAGTATTATGTGTACAGTAAGTAGATTGGGCTAGTGCCATTAGTCCATATCGAAATGGATAGCATCAATCTGAGGAAAAATGGTAATGGATAAGAAGAGTAACTCAACTACGCAAGCTGGTCTCAATCGTTTGTTATTCTTACACCATATCATCATGACGACTTTAATACAAGTAGTGGGTTATTTGTATCGCCTAAAAGGATCGGATACAACGTATGATAGCACCTGTGTAGCCCAATATCATGATGAAGTATACAATATAGGAGTAATTTTCGTAGTTTATGACTGGCTGTATGAAGACTTGGTGAAAGTAGTGATGAATTTTAATGATTTCATTCTACAGGGCAATATGACACTAGTAATTTCATGCTGCTATCCATTGCAAGTCGCTGGTATCGGAATGGGTTATAACTGCTGATCCCAGTCTATTTTGAATTATGATTGCAGCTACAATCATGGATGGGTTGTTATTTTAATGCGATCTATTGCAATGATTAAGTAGTAAATATGGCCATTTTGAAGGGTGGTATTCCGCTCTTGTATTCAAGGGTAGACTATGTTGACTGTCTACCTACATTAAATGGTGTTTAATACTGGTATTTGCGTCCTCTAATTTCTGTTTCAGTTGAGTCATATTCTTCGTTTGAGTATCAGCATCCTCTTGATGATGAGCAGCTAAGATTTGATCATTGAGATCGTTGAAGAGATCTTTGACATTCCAACGTAGTTCTCGTATCGCATGAAGTGCATCTTGTAATTTTAGTAAATTAGCTTCAACAGTTGTGCTGTCATTGGACGTTGATCCATTTTGAGTTGGATTACTGTCAGTATTGGAGGTAGAAATTCCGTTGGAGTTTCCGTTCATGATTGACAAGATAGCAGTCCAAATTAGCTGTTGGCTGGCCTACAATGTTTGCCCTTGAAATGGAGAACAGGAAGCCAACAGGCGTACAATCAATTAGCGGCGGGAACTTTCTCAAACCTCTTCGCTTGAGCAGGAGGTTAAAAGTCCTTTTAAATTCCTTATTCTGGTGATGCTGGTGTGGACAACAGATTCAGGTCCCGGACCCAACCGGACCGACTATCAGCAGTACTTTTGTATAGAAGAAGAAGACGCCAGTTTACAGTACACTGTACTGTATTTTACTGTACAATGTACTGTAATGGACTACAGTACAGTGTTGAATTAGCTATTCTAGTGATGCTGGTGTGGACAAAAGAAAGCCAAACAATGGAGTCACTCATACTGTACTGTACGATTGCTTCTGTACCGCATGCTCAGTGTCCGGTAAGGTAACTCGTGTTTACAGTACTTTGTACGTATTACTGTACTGTACACTGTACTGTACAGTACAGACTGTACACTCTACTCTTCGATTGATTCTGTACCGCATGCTCAATGTCCGGCACGGTACGGTAACTGTCGGTTCTGGTCCGGGACCGGACCGGACCGACTATGAGCAGTGTACTGTACTTTTGTACAGAGGAAGAAGACGCCAGTTTATAGTACTGTACACTGTATTGTACTGGACTGTGTACAGTAGTCTGCTGACTACTGTACTGTACACTGTACAGTGCTCAATTCGCTATTCTAGTGATGCTGGTGTGGACAAAAGAAAGCCAAACAACGAGTCACTCATACATAGCTTCAGACTCATTTCTGGATGGTTGTCGCTAGACCTGACTTGTCGCAGAGACATCGTGTCTACAGTACTTTGTACGTACTACTGTACAGTACAGACTGTACACTCTACTGTTCGATCCAGCCTTTAGCGCATGCTCAGTGCCCGGTCCGGTACCGGTAACTGTCAGTTCAGGTCCCGGACCGGGCCGACTATCAGCAGTACTGTTGTACTGAAGAAGAAGACGCTAGTTTATAGTACGCTGTATTGTACTGGACTACTGTGCTAAATTTACTGAGGTCTTGCTGCACGGTGATGTCCAACATGATATTGTGTGACTGCCAATCACGGATAATTTATTGATGCTAGGAAATATTTAGACTGCCAACTCGATTTCTGAAATCAAGGATACAAAAATTTCAACGCTCCACTACCTTACTGGTGGCTCGTGATTTTGGACTGTAGTAAACTTCATGATTATTGATTGCTTTTCTATTGAATAGCAAGAGTGTGAATGGAAAGGGGCCAATTCCAGCAATATTGAGTTCAATAATTGGCTCATACAGTAGTACTGTAGTTGACACAGACTTTCTTTGCTACAAAATTGAGGCAATTCATTGCATTGTCAATGCAACAGGTTTAATTACTGTTAACGACGACAGTCTTTTTTTTCCATCTGGATATCCTAATTCATTGGTAAAGTCGATATCACCTATGGAATACGATACAGATACCATCTATACGAAGGTTCAAACCTTTTGCCAAAATATGCAAACCCCAAGAACTTTGGAGGAGCTTATGAAAGACATTCATTGCTATGATGAAAATTTACTCCAAGACTGCATCAAGAGGTTACCCTCAACCAATGGCATGTACGTAGGAGTAGAATATGATCAACAGTAGATCCGTAGAATATTCTACCTTATTGCATAGGCTAAATGCAATCACTATCTCTACAATAGAATAGGATAGATACTCTTGTAGTGGTCAAGCTTGTACAGTATTATTGTTAACGGATAAAAGTTTGATCAATCATTTTGTATTCACCATTTGCTTTTGCTATCTTACGTCGCAAGGATTGACTTGCATATTATTTCATATCCGGTATATTATTTCCTAGACATCTCTATCAACTAAGTAGTAAAGACGATAATACGATCCACATGATTTGGAAAATATTTTCTTCGGAAAAAACCAAACAGGATATGGCGTGTACGAGTCCTCGGCCCAGGTTGCATAAACTTCACATTTTGCTGTTATAATGCTGGATATTCGCTTTTGCTTTGTTGTAATAGAATACAATCTTATTGATTATGTTGCATTGATAAATTCAATTATATCGTACGATTCCATGGCTGTATCTGGAGTAGCACCCCACAACAACGACTTCCAACTACACCAGTAAGCAATCCATTTATCAATACTAAAATTAAAATATTTCAATTCTCCTCTCAACAACAAATGCTCGTATTTTAGCATCATACGATACAATGTTAAGAATTATTGAATTTTAATCACTCTGATATGACTATTATTGATGTTATAGGGATCAGCACGAAAGAGGACTATAGCTACACCTGATAAAACCGTGCTATTAAAACAATATAATGACTTGCAAGCAAGACTAGTATCTTTGGATAATGATATTGCTAAACTCGATACACAGTTAGTCAGCTATGAAATAAAATAATGATCTGTATAAACTTAATAAAATAAAATACAATTACTTATCAAGTGCACAAGTTTGAGATGGTCATTGAACTTTTTATCATAATTGAAATTAATTTAAGACTAAGATTGTATTTCAATCATTGCTAATGATACTTTCTTAAATTTATGATGTAGTTATAATGAAGAGGACCTGGCACTTTTTATTGATAAGCTTCACCAGTACAATGAAATAAAAGACATTGGACAGATCTTGTTGGGGAAACTTGGTAAGTTTATTTTAGTACAAATTGTTGTAGCTTAACAAGGTAGCTACAATTTCAGGCATGTTGTATAGGTGTAGTATATAGTAATAATCTACGTGATACAGTAAGATGCCTTGAACCATACTTAATACCATATCATTTAACGCCATTTTTTTTATTTAAATTGATTGCAGCTGAGGTTGAAGGTGTCCTAGTAAAAGATTTATATGATAGATTTGGCTTAGACATGGAAGACTAATGAAATTAAATGTACCTAGAGTTCTTTAATTTATGTCTTAGTATATAAGCCTGTTTGAAAATTGCGTATATTCAAATAGTGTCTTGTAAATACTAGTACTACTCGAAAAGGATCCTTATTACCAAAGAATTGATGTAATACAGTGCAGAACTGCTATATTGGATAATGTAAATAGAGATATAAATTCTTACATTGGATAAAATATTTCAACTCCAGTTTATAATGTCATCAATTACATGCGTAAATAATTATTTATACAAGCATGTAATTCAGTGTTGCTTTATTTAAGGTTTAAATTATTTTAAATGACTATAGCGAATACGGGTTAGAAATCGCTCTAGAAACAAATGATCTCTTGTTGTGAAAATGTGCTACTTGCAAGTCAAGTGCAAGAATCAAATTTATGCGATTTTAAGCCATGTTGATCATAACGAGTTTAGTTTGATCAAAGTTTAAAATAAATTTTCTTAAGAAATCTTGTCCAAAAAGTGTAATTTTGATAGTTCTATATTAAACAGAGGAGATATTAAGCCAATTGTATCAATACAAACCCTAATTAATTATTTTAATTGATAATCTGATGAATGTATCAGTGATTTTAGCTGCCTAAATTAGTGGTGAAAGGACGCTTGCAGTAGTATCAAGATGACATACTAAGAGTATGTGGTAACTATCAACGAATTAATATTTTAAATGAGGACATCTATATTCAGTTTTTGTACGTTGTAAAGTATAAGTTAACAGAAGTGACGATTGTTCTCTTACAATTTGTTGGAGAACTTGACTGCCGTACTCAATAGGGTTTGTAAGATGATAGGCGGGTTAAAATAAGGATATTTTATGTAGTATTAATAAACAAATGTACGATGTTCACTTCCTGACTGTATTCTTAAGTCGAGGAAAGCAACATATTCAGTAGCTTATCTTGCAAGTGCATACTTCCTCTTTTTATGAAGATAATCACAGATTTGAGTAATGATTATAAAGATTTGATAAATTGATGTAAAATATTTCCAATTTTGCTATATCATAGCCCTTTAAGTATTTGAATTAGGTATACTGCACCATATTTTAATAATATTCCAGTGAATAGTGATATCAGCTTTCTCCAATATAGATATATAATCTATGGTAATATAACATAGCGAAACGATTACTTATAATATTTTCGGCCTTCTTCCTTCGCAACATTCCCTGCTTTGATTGGCAAGCAACATATTTGCTACATCCCATGTCCTTACTATGCGACATTGCAATATTATCGTACGCTGGTATACAGTACTGTATGCAAATATAACTGTGACAGTATCAACTTTGCATCAAGCAGTGAGCAATGGGCGATACAGAGTATTTTTCATCATTGAGATATAAAGTAATGACTACTGTTTAGTTCATAATTAATTTATAGATACAGTACAGTGGAAAAAGGCTTTTAGAAATAAAAAAGAAAATCTTATCAAATAATCTCTTACTGAAATATCATCTTTCACTAAGGGGTGATAATAAAAAACAAAAAGCGCGAGTATGGCGGCAAAGCCCTAGCTGGTGGCCATGTCTCCAGACACAGCCCCTATAGTCTAAAACACGCCTATAAGTTGTTAAAAAGTCATTTGAAGAGGTTAGTTGATTAGCCATTATTATCTACGTTAAAAAACAACCGAGGACATTGTAATAAGGGCGTCTCACACTAATTATCTTAGTCAAATGGTATTTTCTAAAAGGCTGTTATTACAAGGCTTTAGGAATAGTAGAGCAATCATTAATTGCTACGAGAATCTAGTCTAAATCGAAAGTATTCCGAGCTCAAAGCGAAGTGAAGTCTCTTTTCTTCTGTGAGCTGATCTCTGCAGTTCTTATAAACATTTCGCTCAATCCATTTATGACAACTTGATTAATCTACAAGCAGACATGAGTCATCAAAAAAATTAATTTTCTCTAATAGTGCATCATTATTTTCTACCATCTAAATCATTCTACTCAAGATGTCACTACTCTTCTATTCGCGTTTAGGCCCTTTCTCCGAAGGGCATCTTAACCACTACAGTGTTTCTAGCTACATCAATCTTGCACCATAATTAGTCAACTGGCTACTATTAGTCGTCAACAATTTCTAATATAGTAGTTAGCAATCATCTAATATTAGCTTCACGATAGTATCTATTTAAAGTAACCTAACTATATCAAATATAGCTATCCGTATAATCAAATATGGGTGCATCACTACAGATATACATAGTTGAAAAAGGTATGCGATATTTGACTTTGAAACCATTGTTATTTTTATTTCTACGCGTAATTACGTGCGAATGTATAGTATATTCGTATTAGTCATCATATAGGCGCGGCGCCATTGTGCCATTTTTCTTTCTTTTACTGAGCAATCATACGCATAGGTGAAGAATTAGTCATAGAAACATTTGCACATACCAAGTATGGAAAAAATGTTGATGTTATTGATTGTACAATCATTTTATTACTTTGTTAAAGAATGATTCGCATACGAACTGCAATAAAAGCGCAAACTTGTCCGTGCTAAAGTATGAGAAGGACCGTAGTATTCACGTTGCTACCTGTAATTATTTCCATAGTCTCCTATCTGTAAGGTGTTCATAAGATTTCATGTTGGAAGTAACTTAATTCTTCTTAAGTTATCTACCTCTCCCTGATATACGTTCCTCGTGGATTCTGAATAAAATCCTGACAACTCTTAACCTTAACGAGCTTGCATGCCCCTTCGTGGCCTACCCTTTTCATTAACGAATTTCGGTCTATACTTTGCGTACTAATAGAAAGTTTACACTAGTACATTGGTGTACGCTGGTACTATATATATAATATATATATAAGGAGGCTCTTTACAACACCTGATTAACGAAAGGACTAGCTTAAACAGTATCTTCTAAACCTGCATAACTTTTTTTTTCAATTTGATAAATGCTTTGAATAGAATAAAATAATTTAATCAAAGGTTGCAATTGATCAGAATGAGGATAGAATAGGATATACTGGGCAACAAGTTGCCAGCTTATTTTATAATCCTGGGTTAGCGAATGACTTCAGTTAAACTAGGATAGCCTTAAAGCGTTATACAGCATCTACCTAGATATGCGCAAAGTAATGTAAGCTATCACTTCACCGATATACTATATTATATTGCTCTTATATGTAATCCATCAGTAATGCAGCATATATTTGATCACTATTTTTAACGCCATCAACAATAATTGTAAGGATGAAGTATATGATTACGGCTTCATTTGAACTGACTGATATTGAATATTATGATTTCGTTAAAAATGCTATACAGACCATTTCATGAAAGGATCAATGATAATCATGCCATTAGTATTAATAACTACCCAGCATATCCAGATTTTTTTGCAGATTAAAAATTATTATTCCTCGTTTCTGTATGATATCAATACTTTCCAAGTAGCGTTGTTTATATTTACTCACTTCATGTATAGCCCACTATCTTAATTTGAAACTGCACTCTAATGGATTGTTTTATTTGAATTTTTATCGGTAGTTTAGATAAAAAAGTTACCGTTTATTTACGGTGCTGTAGGATTAATCCCTTCAAGCAGTTTCTTTCTACTTATATCATTTATGTGTAGCCTTAATGTATTAACTGAAAGTTAACAGTGTCTATCAAGCTTATGGTATAATGCATGGTATAGATATTACCTGTTAATATTTTGATCTATAGATCAACTCCTGTAGTTAATATTTCACAGTTAATATCAACTTAGGTGATATCGAAATTTTGCGAGAAATTAAGCAAAGACCTATCACATTACTAGTGACTTGATAAGGATGATGGGCGAATTTACAAGATATCAGTAATTTGTACTTTAGTGGATACATTCATTTAATTATATCTTTGGCAGATAGAATCATTTAATTACATCTTTGCTTACATTTTGATAATTTTCAGAGTATAATAAACGGTCATATATACAGTAGCATAAGTGTAAGCTAGATCTCGCTCGAAACTAGTTGATATCACGAATACTGGCTACGAGTTGTTACTAATTTATTATATATTTGTTTTTGAGACTACACGCTAATTGGTGCGTACCCTAAAAGCAAATAGAATTTTTACATTAAATACACATATTTTTTAGAAAGCAAAATAGCGCATTATGGTATAAAAATTTTTATAAGATACGATAAACACTCAGTATTGTTGCTTATGATATAAAACATAGATTAGAGCAAAGTTATGACATATAAATAGATCAATTTATTTCTTTCATGTACTAAAAGTATCAATGCACCAAGTTACAGTATTAGGCAAAACTGTCATGATATCTATGTTGTAGGATCGATAACAATTTTAGTAAACCGGTTGCGTAGTGTTTTGACTAAGGCACTATTTTTATTCAACGTATTTGACTAAATTAGATCTGATAGTCTATTTTATGACGTCAGTAATAGTCATTATTCTCATCTAATGGTAAGCTAGTAAATATATGAACTAACGCTAAGGAATTTTTGTCTCTACAAATAGCTTTAATACTGTGAATTGTGTGATACATGCATACCATACTTTAAGACTGGTAACTTACTGTACTTAGATATGTAGGTGATATATAAACTTTGTTAATACGTGTTTACTGACTGTGATGATTTATAATATCTAACTAAGATCAATTTTTTTCGTTATTTACAAGCGTTGCCAGTGTGCTATGATTATTACAAAATTTGTAAAGGATCAATGTCATTAAAATGCAATAGTCTGGCATTAACTGAGGCATATTCTTCATTACAAGCAAAACATACGATTCTTGCGCTATAAATAATATGAACGGTCCATGATATATTGATTCTCATAGATCATACTTGAACTACCATGATTTCAGTGTCGACAATTGACTAAGGAGCTTATTTAGGGATAATTGAATTGGTTGATGAAAGTAGATATATTATGTTGTTTTTATAATTTATTGCATGTACATCAGGACGTTATGTAATTTCTGTTCTATCGATTGTATAGAAAAAGAACTACATTATTAACTCGATTAGTGCTGTTATGTTAGCACTATTGTTTTACTCCTGTTATTTGTAAAAATGTTTTATGGATAATTATATAATTTGCCGATTACGGTAAAAGTATTTAAAATTGTTTTCTACATATTCGTATTTATTAGATATATTATAGTCTATTTGTGTAATGAATTCAATTTGTGGGCGATAGCATGCTTGTAGTAATAATTGAGAAAAATTTGTTTAAGCTCAATTTCATCAGTTAGATGAGTAAAATTGTCGCTGTGTTCATTAGCTATACCCGTCCATGATATGAGTATAGTTTAGTGACTGATTGACTTGATGAATGTGGAAAAGTTTATCCTAGTTCTTAGTCAACTATGAGAGTTATTAGAGGTAATCGAATGATTCTAATTCTATTGATAATTACTTGGTTAATTATTTTGGTACTGTGATTGTATTATGGTCGTACTTTTCTGAGAAATGATACACCCCTGTGTGATGAACGTCATATGATGCCAGTGTGTCGAGACTAATAGGAAGCTTGTGGGATAGACAAGGCGGTAGGAATAATATAATACAGTAGAGCTGTATAGAAAGTAATTAAGTTATTGACATAAAAAAGAAAAAAAAAATAGACCATCATTCATCCTTGACAATCCAATGTTAATTAATCATGACATCCCTGACGGCCATGCCAAGGCATTATTGACAAACTTGAATGTATCGACCATGATGATGATTGTTTTGATGTTATGCCAGCTATGACTGTTACTCGATTGATGTTGTGACTGGTAGATGGAATGAAAAATTGAAATGTTATTGGAACTAGTCTACATTGTACTGTATTGTTTGGTCTTGATATGATATTGTATTGATAGACTACGGAGAATGCAAGATTGGATCATAATTTGGATGAGCTGATAGCAGATGGAACCAATGTGACCAATATCGCAGTGTACTGGGTTGGATGTAGAATCTCGTTGTAGAAAACATATCGGTTTTATGTCATTCATTGGTGTTGCTCTATAGCAAAATTAATTTATAACTTGATTAGCAGCAAAGAGAGATTTTCCTCTTCTTTTCCAAATTTTCCACAGAATTATGGTATTTACAGGAGTGCTTCACAAGAGATCGCGGTAAGTTGTCTGCTTATTGAATCCTTGATCCTTTATTAGTGGTGTACTATGGAGAATTTCACATGATACTTTAAACGCGTATCTGTATCGATTCTACCGGGACAAATGTTGTAGCTTGTAAATCTAGAATTAGGGTACAGTACACTGTACTGTACAGTACTGTATGTTAGGCTTGTTAGCTGTATTGATGTACTGTACAGTGTACAGTACTGTACAGTATACTGTAAGTCATCTACAGTACATACTGTACAGTACTGTACAGTATACTGTACCGTGTAGGCGTGTACGTCCTGTCTATTGTATCGATTCTATCGGGACTACTGTAGTAAATGTAGAATTAGCTGTATTGATGCATACTGGAAGTCATCTATGTCATATAATGTACTGTATACGTCCTGTCTATTGTTACAGCATACTGTACTGTAGAATGTAGACACCGATATGACAAGGCCGTCATGTACACATGCGTAGTACTGGTTCTTTCAACTGCGTCCTATGTCTGCAAGCGAACACAGTGTCTACTCTCCGTTACAATGGTCATTCAAATGAGCTGTCCGCTGTACAGTATACTGTACTGTACTGGATGATATTGCGGACGCTGAGTAAGACGACAAAGTCTCATTTAAGACAAGTAAGCATGGATCCAACAGTTGAGATTGTTTTTAGTTTCTTTTGGCGGAGTTACAATATCCATGCAACATGTCAGTGGCTGGAGCAATGCAGTGATTGAATGGATAAAAAGTCTTGCGTCTTATTTCTTAGTTGATTTTCGATTCATAAATGTTGAATTAATTAATGCAATGAACTAATTAAGTTGAAGGCGATCATGTGACAAGTGTATTTACAGATTGGTGAGACCGGACATGATCGTAAAACGTGCATCTTTCTGATCTGATCGGACTCGATCTCGTGTATATCTTGGGCATTTATTGGTAAATATGGAGATTGCATTGGAGATAGTGATAGCATCGACTACAGTACTGTATTCCTAATCATGGCAAGATGAAAATGACAGGTGTATTTTGACTATATTTCATGAATTCCAATTTATGAAATTAGCATACGGTTGAACATGGTGTAGTGGCCTGTAGCATTGCATGCTTTGGTTGGCTACCAAATTCAAAAAGCGAAAGGAGATATCTCTATCAAGGAAATGATGCTATGACAAGACGTTGAGCGAGGAACTTGACAACAATAACAACATCAAATAAGGCAACTGTTGTTCTTGATTCAGCTTGTCAATCCATTGATATACTCTACTTCTACCATGACCGCAGTTATCCTATCGTCCATCACAACAATATACACCATAACTACGTGTATTGTGCGTGGTAGACAAAACAGTCTATAACTGCTTGTCGGCTGCATTCTAATTCGTTAGTCGCCACTCGCTACCATAGTCCGAAATTCAATGGTCGCCATAGTGGGTTTTACAACAATTCCATTCAAGCACTTTAGTAAAAAAAGTGGACAAAGCCTAGCCAGTCTAAAAATAGTCATTGTAATTCTTGTACTGTACATTGGTCGCCATGAGCTACCCAGGTGGAAATTCTCACCATCATACGACCATTTGTGTCCATTCCACCTTGAGTAGAATGGAGCATTGCCTAGTGGATGCAGCCTATCCACTGTAGTCGTCCATCATCGTCCGCGACAGGGTGGTGCTAAAGGTAAAAATTCGCCCGTAACCTCTGTTACTAAGGTGAAAGCCGCTCCCATAGGCAATTATACCAATCACATCTTGTTTATTTTGTTCTATTCTTTTACCCCAGCCACAGTCCATGCGAGCGTTGACTGTTCGTTAAACGTATTGCCTGATATTCTCGCCGAGCTTTTGGAAATTCAACTTTTGCAGACAAGACCATTTCTTCGTCCATTGCTATTCCCTCTTGTGGTAATATTTTCCATGGTATGTTGTATATAGATGATGGAGGATAGGATAGTTGGATTTTCTTTCTCTTCAACTTACAGTCTTTCTACAGAATCAACGTATTCAGTAGAGGCATTTCTACCACAGTAGCCATTTTTTTGGGGGGGGGGGAAGTTGTTTTGTTTCTTATCTAATTTCGCTCGATAGATTATACAATACTTGTGACAAGGGTAGATCTCATTTTACTTGTAGACGATAATCATGACACTATACTTGAATAGGAGATGCAGTCTTGAATCGAATTTCAGTCATGGTACCATCGACGCTTCTGTCGATGAGATGGTAAAAGCCAACGATCAGTTGATCTCTACGCGGTTTTTTTTCCATCTATTTTTTGGGGGGTTGTTGTTATTTGGTGTTGATCGGGGCCAACGGAAGATGTTGAAACGATTCTCCTAGTGGTCTATGCTAACGAGAATTTTCCCTTTTTCAACTGCTTATTACATAGTCTTATACTTTGTAAATTGACCCACAGTGTCAATTAAAGAGCATCAATTAATACCTTCTAATAGACTTTAAATGCTAATCAAACACTACTTGTCTTGCAATGTTTTGATATCATCTGATCATTGCATCTACCAGTGTACAATCTATACTATACGAGTGGATAATCTTCTGTCAATTTCATTGATGAATCGCTGATTTATTTCAATTAGTGCTCCAACGGCAGTCAACAACTTTTCATTTTTCAGGTGTAGACATGTTAGACGATCTTGTTTAATTAATCTTTGATTAATCCATTTTGGTCGATCCATGTTATTACAGACAACGACATGCTACCATTTCTAATCCACCATTAAGCCGTCGTAATCGCTTAACCATGAATGGGACAAATGCTCGAAATGATCGATTCAGTAGTTCTCCGGTAAGTTATCAATATCAAAATTAAAAAGTAGTATTCTTGCTTGTAAAATTGCCATATTCTAATGGGATTACTTATCAAGAGAATAATTTGTGAGTGGAGGTATCTGTTTTTATCGGTATTTTCTTATGGCAAGAGGTTAACGTTTCTTCTTTCAAATTAGCATTTTTCATTTTAATTAATGATCAGTACCAGGTGCAGTAGCGAAGAAGAAAAAATTTGAAATCAACTACTGTTATTGATTACCATAGGGTCAAAGTTTACAAAAATTTCTTCTAGTCATAACTGAATAGCGGAGGCGTTCGTGCAATATTCTTGTAGAGAATATCCATTAAAAAAATCAGGATAATCTTGTAGCGTAAATATCCATTGCTACTCTATTTATAATTAATTAATCATTCTACTGTATATCCAATTTTTTGACCATCAAATTAGTCAAACATTTTAAAATTACTTGTTTCTTATCGGTTAGCGCCGATAGAAAAACGTATGCAATAGACAGTAATTTACGGTCCCGAAATAAACACATATGATGGACGTGTGGACAATGTAGGGCTTAACTTTTGTAAACACCATCATGGATTGCAATCGTTATTTCTTTTCATGGACTTTATACTATACCAGTCGGTAGAAATATCTCTAGCTTCCTGTTATAATAAATTGCGAAATAAATTACGACATATCAACTGTTGTACAGTACATTATTTTAATTGCTACCATTAGTATAGCATTTAGAGAAGTCAAGATCAGCTTATTTTAACAATTTCAATACTCAGATAGACTATTGTACGTAGATCGAGAAGTACTTTCGATGCCGTCAAGATTTCTCCTCAACGATTATTTTCATATTTATATTTGCTTAATTTGATATTTTTGACAGAACTTGAAATATTTCGGAGAAGAAAAAGAGTCGGGAGCTCTATACGACGTTTATTTAAAACGCATCCATTACAGCACATTGGCTAAAGATTTAAAGCAAGCAATCGATGCTGATGCCAGTGGTGTTTCTCATATGCAATGGCATACATGTAAAGTCCTATACATCAAAGCTGGCACGGTGAAGAAGGCTGTTCATTATATTAATCCAAAACAACAAGAAAATGATCCAAGTTTTGCCAACATTTTACTTTGTACTTATAAAACATTTACCACTCCTGAAGAATTACTTGATTTAATTTTAATGCGGTACGTCAACTCTATACTAGTCATTAATATTCATTTCCGCCCTCTTTGATAGTCATTAAAAAATAAAATTATGACATGGCATTTCCATGTCATCATAGTGCAATTTTAAGAGGATTTCTTTTTAAAAGTTAATGTTTTGTATCATGTTGCTACTGGAATTCAAGAATGAAATAGAGTAAAATAGTTGCATAAGTAGGACTAACTTTGTGTTACGTATTACTAACTATAGTTATGAACGACGTAGTTTGGTTTCCATAAATTTATCATTCTCCACCTTTGAATAGTTGTTAACTCACTATGTAAACAGTTGGATGCTATACAATTTTTCACTACTTACACAGCCAACATAGTGTTGTATCTAGTATCCACTTCATTATAGGCCATCATACTGTGTAGGGTTGTTGCAGTTTAGTAAGCATAACGTATAATTATTTCTTATTATTTTACCTATCAGATATCGACAATTAAATGACGTAGATGATGATCATAGCGATCCTGACGAAGATGAAACCGCTAAAGAGTGTGCAGAAGCGACACAAAAGTAAGTCTTTTTTAAGCAGCAATGAGAAAATTAGTTTTACCCGTAAAGTATGGTAATTTTTTTAAATTCAATTGATGAGAGAAATATGTCCTTCATATGTTGAATTGTAGTCAATACTAATGTATCAATCCTTTTAAGAGTATTAAGTAGTAGATAGTAGTGCTAATGTCAACGTGCAAATTTCTGGGAAAATATTTGATGCACACGTTGCCCTCCACGAGGAGTTCAATCTCAGCATTTAATTGCAAAGCAAATTATTGTATTAATCAGATGACGGTAGTAGATTTACAATTTACGTTGCTAATTAAATTGAATTCCGGTTACTCAAACACTCTTTTTACAAAGTTAATGTGGAAGTAATATCGATAAATTATTTAAATGTAAAGATCTTAATGAATAGTATTTCATCAGCAAACATAACGATAGCCATTTCTATACGCAGCTATTAATATGGAGGTTCTTGACAGGGATTAATAATTATTTAAAGCGTAGTGTTCGATTTTAATTTAATGAAGAAATCAATTTTATTTTCACTGAGTTCCGATCGATCTACATAAACTAACGCTCAATGTGATGAATAGGACGTAAAAAGCCTATTAGACGATAATATACTAGATATATTCTACCCGTAGCGTATCCTGCCTTGTCGTGCTCCATTTTATCACCCTTGATACTGTAACTGAAGATACGTATAAATATATCAATAAAAGTTATGACTATGCTGCGTCTTCTCGTACCAGTTTACTTGTTGATCTAGATATAAATATCATCGATCATTAATTCAGAACTACGTAGTTTAAATCTTAAGCTAATTGCTTATCTGTAAAGTAAACATTATCCATCGTTACTATTAAGGAATTTTCCCTTATGAAATTTATTATAGGCACTTTCGTTCTCCAATCTATTTTTATTTATCCGCGATGTAAACAGTATCTATCCTTGTATTTTGTTCTGTTCTTTCTCGATAAAATTAACGCTCTGCATTTTTGCGCTTTAATTTACTTGTTCATTTACTATATTAACAGCATCTGTCGCTTTAATTACCGGTAATTCTATCTTGACTAGATCAAACAAACTGTAGGCTTTTCATACTTTAATTTACCTGTTTATCTACTACAAAACATCATTTGGTTGTTTTGGTTAATTCTATCCTTCCCAGAAAGTAAACCCGTCATCACTAGCGTATTGCAGTATATATATTCTAACAATATTTGTCGCGATTTAACTCATCAACACAGAGGCGTTTGACTTAATCTATCCTTTCGGGTATAGTTGATTTTATATCTCCCTTCTTGCTATTCTAATTTTGACTAGTTAAATTAATATCACCTCATAATTATTAATGTTATCGCTAGATAGATCCTGTTATTGTATTTTTATTTATCTACAAAATATTCCGGTAATTTTTATTTACCGTTAATAATTTCACTCTATATTGCAATTGGCATATCAATTTGCGCTAGAATCCATTCTAAACAATTGATGATAGTATTTTATTCGATAAATTGATCTATTGTTATTGCTGTTGATAATTTTAAAGAGAATTCAATTTCTGGTCATACAATTTCTTTCAGTTTATTTCTTCCTGATTTGATTTGATTTTTTTCTTACGTTCATCATTTCTTTTATCTTTACTTACCAGTGATATTATGCTTTAATACTTTGTAAAATCGATTCAAGGACTACTTAAAGACAAACTCGAAACTTTCCATACTTGTAGAGCAGTTAATCAAGATATCAAATAATGAAAATCAGTGACTTTTATTGCGTGTATATATCGTAGTTGACTGCTAAAAATGGCTGTAGTTTTGAGATTACAAAAACGAATTTATATTAAGCCGGATAACATTGCATCATCGTTAAGTGATGAATCAATAGTATATCAATCCATGTCCAACAAATTAAAAAGAGTAAATCATTTCCCAACCTACAATATCTTGCAAGTAAAAAAGATATCCATTTGCCAAGAAATTTAACCTGTACTAGTTTTAAATCTATTAAACATTTTCAGAAAGATAAATTATACATTATACTTATTTTTACTCTTTATTCACTGAGTTAACTTTCTCTCTGTTAGATGTCTTCGTAATTTTATATATTCATGGATTGAAGAATATCCTGCTGATTTCGATCAACACCCAGATTATCCACGACTAAATAAATTAATAGAATTTGGACGAAATGTAATGAAAAATGAAAAATTAATTGAACGACTAGTAGAATGCCAACATAGCTTCCAGTCTTCTCATCAAGGCACCGCATCAACTAATGAAGATGACGACGGTAAATAATATGTGCTGTGAAATATAAATTAATCGGTACTTATCCCATCAAGTTATGATTTGAAATTTATTAAGTAGAGTTGTTTAGAAACGCAGAAATTATTATTATATCATGATTAGGAACGGCTTTATATCTTTATTGAGAAATGACTATGAGATAATTTAATTTCTCTGTATGTATTTTAAATTCAATTAGCGGAAAGCGATTGTTCTAGTAACTGTGGTTCTGCATCGTCACTATCTTTGGATTTTCTGTCTATTCCTACGGCTAATTTTGCTGAACAGCTAACCCTTTTAGATGCGGTAAGCATTGCAGTTTGATTTCGACCCTAAATTCAAAATCTATTGTGGTGATGCCTTATGGTTAAATATCATATCAAAACGATACATTGGATATAATAATAATAACATATCATCTTCAGCTTTTAGTTTCTCATACGAATAAATTACATATATGAATTTTAGAGTTCAAACCACAAATGATAGTTTACGCATACTAAAAAAAAAGTTACTGAATAATTTATACTATATTGTTTTAACTCAATAGCAAGCTATAATAACTATATCGACCCACTCACTTAGCTTAGTATTTCTTTTCTTCCGCCCACTAGTTACATATTTCAGATATAATTCAATTTTTTCTTTGATATTCCTAACTTACTTCAGGAGTTATTCAGAAAAGTCACCCCGCATCAGTGTTTGGGTGGCATTTGGGCTAAACGAAATAAAGACGATGGAAATGAATTAACCGGTAGCGTAACGGCTACAATCAAACAATTTAATCGCGTTTTATTTTCTGTTGTTACAACAATACTGAATTATGGTGGCGATAGTAGTACACCGCATTTACGAGGCAAAATTATATCAAAATGGATAGATATAGCACAAGTTAGTCATTAAAATAATATATTATGCAGTTAAATGAGTGTAATGTTATTATAATTAATGATTTCAATAAAAAATTTCAGGATTAGGATTTTAATTTATTGATTTGTACTCCTTGTTATAGGAATGTAGAATATTGAAAAACTTTTCATCGTCGAAAGCTATTATTACTGGATTACATTTTTCTCCAATTCATAGACTAAAAAAATCATGGCAAAATGTGAATAAGTATGTGCATTGTCAATATACTGTACATCATCACAAATGTGATTACATTTCTGAAGAAATATTTAATACTAATTGTATGAAGATGTAACCAAATCTATATTTTATTTACTTACTTATAGAGATAAAATTGAAATTTTTGAAGACTTGTTAATGTTATTTTCGGAGGAAAATAACCAAAAACTAAGTAGAGATGTTTTATGGAAGGTAAGTTTATTAATACAGAGCATGGTCTATTTACCTTGTGTATTCATTGACTATAAGAATAAAGATCAGTATTAACCTGCGTATCTTACAACATCTCATGTCAAATATATCTTTGTCTCTGTTAATTAGGAAGGAACTGCTAAATTTTCAGAAGTAACTGGATCTGGTTTAAGAAGATTAAGTCGTAGAAGAAGAAGAAAATCGAGACCTGAGCTAGTAAGTCATCATTCTACTGCTTATTTGTTATCTCTTACTATGACATCAGTGAATCATTCGAGAAATGAATGAACAAATCCTATAACTATTTTTGTGTAGCCGATGGTCCCTCAAGGCACAGTTCCTTATTTAGGCACTTTCCTTACGGACTTAACTATGCTGGATACTGCAAATGTAGATATGACCGAAGTATGTATTGATTTTATACGTTGCGGTGATAGCTAAATTAGATTCTATTATTACTGTAAGAAATTATAAATCAATGTAATGAAACTGATAATTAATGAGCTCAGTAAATGTTGGGGAATACAGATGGTAGAAGCTGTTATATACAGTATACGATAATCATATATTATTATAATCCATCATTCACTAATTTTTACACTGCGTCGTATGATTCATTTTAGAAAAAATTTTAATTTTTATTCTATGTATTTATCCATTAAATAGGACAAGTTGATAAATTTCGAGAAAAAAAGGAGGGTTAGTAAAATAAGTTAAAACGAAATAGGATTGTCGAATTTTATAGTCGGCTTGTTTACCCGTTGAACCGTCGCTCGAATTTGGTAAATTAATGTAGTCAATATTTTCGTATATAGGAATTCGAAGTGATTGCAAAAGTAAAATTATTGCAAGCCACCGCTAAAAATTATATGATAGTTGCAGATAAAGAATTTAGGAGATGGTTACGATCGTTAGATCTATTAACCGAAGATGAAAGGTTAGAAATGTCGATATGGAGATATGACTTTATTATTAAATCGTTAAGTTGATATCCAATTTGTGATCATTACCAGGCGTAATGTTTAGGTACTAATTTATGCTTGCTTATTGATATAATAGTTTTTGTTTATCAACGGATATCGAAAAAGATGGAACACCAAAAACGAAGGATAGAAAAAGTGGTGTTCTTCATTCCGTAAAGTACGTCGAAATAATAAATATTATTCTATTTTTAGATTTCTTATCTAAATATCTACAGTTACATCAGGGAATTTAGTGTATATATAATGTTATTCCTTTTTTATGTACGCGTACTATAGGAATCTATTTGGTGGAGTCAATAATTCTGTTGATGTCGAATTAATTCCAAGCGAGAGTATAGATAGTTTGGATACCGAAAGTATTAGTCTAACGCCGAATAAAGAAACGAGACGAGTAAGTAATTTTTGGTTGGCTTTTGAATTGTATACTATAGAAATTATAAATCATTAATGAGTTGTATCATTAAATTTGTATTAATTTATTATTTAATATATAGAGTTCAATTGGCTCTTTAACATCATCTTCAAGTGGTGAAGGAATGACTGGAACGACGACGGCAGCTACAAGTACTATTAAAACAAACACACAGTCACCCGCCATTGTTCAGCAAACTAAGTTAGCAACTTCACCTCAACAAACCGGTGGCCATATGAAACTAGCAACTTCACCTCAACAGTCTGGTGGCCATCCAAGACTTGCATCTCCACCTCAACAGTCTAGTAGCCTTATGAAAGTTGCAACATCAATTCAGCAAACTAGTGGCCCGATGAAATTGCTATCGTCGCCTCTTGGATGCTATGTGGTGAAAGTCATTTTTGAAAATCATAATTACACCAATATAACGAAAGTTTATAAAAGCATAGTTGTAAGTAAATTAAATTAATTTCGAATAAGTTATATTTATCATTAGCTACTATCGATGTAACTGGAGTATTATTAATATTCGAGCTAAACTAGCTTTATACGTTAAATAATACCCTACGTCATATGAAAGAGAAATTTTCTTATTTAAACATTCTATGCAATAGATAAGTAGCCAGGAGAGAACAAATTCTGTAATACAAAAGGTTTTATTTAAGTATGGCTTTCAAGATGAAGACCCTAATTCATATGAATTGCTGCAATCTATGGATAAGAAAGGTTAATATTTGATAAACCGTCTAAATAATTATTCTGTTTTTACCATTATATTCTGAACGAATGTAAATTTCAGCTGCTAATGTCGTTGGTAGTATGATTTTATACACTTTACACTATATGCATTGAAAGTTTGATTTAGAACGGTTATTATCTAGTTGCAATATTTCAGTAATAAATTTATATGAATTAAAAAATTGCAGTATTATTATTGACAGTTAGTAAAGTAGGAAGTCTAACTTTTTTCAATTATCTTATCTTATTGCTGTAGAAGTTGCTATCCCTAAAGGTACCAATGTTTATTATGCACTTAATACTGCCCAGCAAGAAATATATATGATTGTTAGAAAAATCTAAGAAACAATCGCCGGAAATAGAATTTATTTATGGGTGTCGCTTATAGCGTGTATGTCTGGCTATTTTTCCTTCAAATTGTAAGGATATCATATATTATATATTGGATTTTACCGAAACTTTATTATGAATTATAGTACACTATACCTGGTTTATTCTTAGAAGCGTTGGATAATTTTATGTACAGTACTCATACATAATTATAATCTATGTTTTAGATAAATTTGTTGTTGCACGAAAACCTATCAATACCATATTTTATACTACTGAATTTGTACATACCCGTACCACACTGGAATAACGTGTTTTAAAATTAATTTTTTGAAAGCAATCGTCATTTATGATAGTCCCATTTCGTTTTAGTGCGTGATATAATAACAATGTGCTGAAAAGATTTATCAATATTTCACTGTATATTATAAATATTATTAATAGTACAAATTTTACGAAGTGCCTTTTACTGTCTAGCGGTTGACCGGTTGCAAAAACTATTCTTGGTAAAAAGTTATTGACAATATCGCTAGAGTTCTTTATCTTCGTTGGAATGTAATAAAATTTTCGGTTTTCTAACGTGATGTTATATCAACTATATCGTTTATGTCTTGATTTATGTATTTTGTAAATATAAAAGCCTCTACAATCGCGCAATACGAGTTTGTACTTCATTTACATAGATTCACAAACTCTTTCGTCAACAGAATTTAAATAAGCTCCCCAACAACGGCTGAAAATTTAGATCAGTTCTAATAATTGCATATCTACAGTATCTATAGTATTCATGCCGATTCTTGTTACATTTTCCTAGTAAAATTTCGGTACTTATGAATGCATTCAAGAGATTTATGATTACCGTCAGTTGCATGCTGCCCTTTAGCAATTCAATAGATCTCACTATCATGGCCATGAAACGAGGCAGTGCGTTTAATGCAAATTAAAATACTTATTCTGTACTGGGTACAGTACAATACTCTATGAATGTACAGTACTATACCTTCTTCATATCATTATTTCATCTATATTTTTTAGGACTGGTAGCTACATGATAATGGGTGATGTGAAAGTATCATGAAACGAGCTTCATCAACCGTAAATGGGACTCGCATTCTTTTTACGTAGTAGTAGATTGTATATGGGTTCATTAATTCTTCTTCTGTACTTTACTATTTTGGAAGTATCTACTGTACTTATAAATATATTAAATTTATTTTGTGTCCTCAACCTATTTACAACGACGTAAAGAGGACTGCAGTAGGATAAGTTTGCAAACAGTAGAAGCACGTTTAGCTCAGATATTAGGCCATTGTTGTTGTTATGATAATACAAAGGTAATCAATTATGGCTATCTTTTCATTAACATTATTAATCTGTCTGTGTACGGTACTTGAGCTCATATTACTATAGTGCACATGCTATAGAGAATATACAAAATTAAACTCCTATTACTTTGCAAGGCTACGATGACGTACAAGGGTTCTGTTCTGAATACAGCTGAATTAAAGAAATCAAGGCAAAGAGGTTATTAATGAATAATTTTGAAACCGGTAATAGAAACACCGTATTGACACAGACGATTATGCTTTATTACCAAAATATGCGTATAAATAATACGACTAGTAAGATGATATATTGACAAGCTGCATAGTTGAAAGTACACTAGCGACTTGTCCCTCAAGAGTAGTAATCTATTGGCGATCGTGCATCATAATAATATACCTTAAAACTAGCTACATTAATATTCGATATGGTAGTCGTTATAGAGTCTAAGCTACGATTACGAAGATGGCGTCATTAAGTTAATAGAAACGTATTCGTAATTTATGGCTGAGGAGTTAGCCTGATGTATTGCTTGCCGGATGGGACGTTGGCAATTTCGACTCCTTTTGGGAATAACTTAGGGATATCTTCGGCTTTTACAGAAGGAATAACCATACATTTATCGCCAGCCTATTGATACAGGAGACGTAGACAAAATAAAGAGTGAGAGAATATTAATTAGAAATGGCATGGTAAAGTTGGCTGACTTGCGATTCAGAACGAATATGGGCAAATGATTTTGATACATTATAGATAGATAATAAGATACTGATTGATTGGAGTCTATATACACCTATCTGGTACCCCTGATTTCAGGGGATGATGGCATTAAATTTAGATGAGATAGAAATGTGAGAATGTCATACCTTCCAGTCAACTGGAGTTGCTACTTTCTTCTCAACAGTTAGTTTAAGGGAGTCAACGACGCGCAAAATTTCATCGAAGTTTCTTCCAGTTGTAGCGGGGTACAATAAGGACAATTTAAGTTTTGCGTTCTGATCAACGATAAATACCTAATGAAAAAAAATTGATGATGAGGCAAGCATATATCATAATTGTACAATAATTAGCGTAATCAATGCTATGGTAGTTGGTCGTACAGAAAATGGTAATTTCTGTTAAGAAAGTAGGGTAAAGAAATATTTTATTAAAGAAAAATATATCATACAGCGCGACAAGTAAGAGGTAATCCGGCACTGTCCTTCTCGTCTGGGTCGAGCATTCCAAGTTGTACTGCAAGCTCTCTTTTTTCATCTGCGATGATAGGGAAAGGAAATTGGCCACTTAAACTACTATAGGCTTCGATGTCTTTAATCCAACCGGAATGAGATGAAGCCGAATTGCAAGAAAGTCCAATCAACTTGACTCCACGCTTTTCGAATTCTGGTGCTAATTTAGCTGCCCTTCCAAGTTCGGTAGTACATACAGGAGTATAATCGTCCGGGTGAGAGAATAAGATTCCCCATCTACAGTATAGTTTAAATGATCGAAAGTTGCATTAAGTATACTATACAAACATGAAATCATAGCTCAACGGATGTACTGGTTATATTTAATGAATGAACTGACAGTATATGATAGTATAGGAGAGGAACACGAACATTAGATAGATATAAAAGTATGTGTACGCCAATTTCGTAAAAATAATATAAAATAAAATGGTCCTTCATGGTTTATCAAATTATAGGTAACTGTTGTTGTGTTACTGATTCGGTGAACATTTATTTATTAGTCAACATAGTAAGGATTTAGCTGTACTTGCATGCAATATAATTACGACATCGATATTTTCATATATGAGCTGATGGTACTCAGCTTCTGTGGAACCTATTGTAGTGACAGAAATTGAATAAGACGAGTCACGCACGATCGTGAATTACATTGAAGATGATAATGCTGCCCAAATTTCGGCTACTAGAAATGGGCTTTTGAAATTGGTTCATGAAGTGATGCCGTATAACAGTTATTTTATTATAATAGTAGCCGAATCCGTACACCCAGCTGTGCATTCTATTTTTTTTAAACACAGTATACTGTATAACTAGTAGAACCTTGGTTGGTTATACAGTACGTAATTCGATATTAGCCTATGAACCCATTGTTCTACTCATTTGCAATGTCCTGGCATATCAGAATTGATTAAAATAAAACGTAACGGGCGTAAAAGTGTATTGCAATAGTCTATTCAGTAACTTCAGGAAGTTTTTAATTACCCTCCATCTCTTTAAAGGATGACAATAGTAACATGCTGTGTTTCTATTCTTAATTGAACTATAGAAATAGCACGTGAATCAAGCAGCAGCGGAGATTGTTTGCTTTGCGGTATTTTATGCTGCGGACAATACAGTATACTGTAATATAATAGGTAGATTACTGTATAATCTGTGCTGTTTACTGCAATATAATAGAGTTGATTTCTACACAGTATTGTACAGTAAGCTAATTAATGATGTCAGCCTGGGTGGAATACAACACAAACGTTTCTCTATTTTTATAATTTACGGTTAAGAAGTAATTAATGTCCCAATTTAAAGAGAAGAAATTAATTATTCATTAATCACAACTTGCAGTCCAGCCCTCAAACACATACGTAAAATATGGATAGAAAATAGTTGATGTAGAACACAAGTGATGCACGCACGATTGAGCAGTTATCGATCTACACTGTGCTAATAAAGAAGACTGCTGGTTAACGTGCTCGAATTCGAATTGTATATTAGCTACAGTACAATCACGAAGTAGTTTTTTTTCGAGTAGTGCCTGTTATAACTCTTCATTCTTTATGATTCATGAACAAGCTGACTGCGGATTTATACAATGTTACTTTGTTCTCAGTCTACCTTACTTATTTGAAAAATGAACGAACGATCGATCTTGAACGGATAGCTGATTGTGAATTTTTACAACATACAAGAGTTTTTGACAGTATGGCACGTTATATAAGTATTGGTGAAAGAAAGATGGAAGTTACACATAGATATAATTAACTATTTAATTATTGAAGGTCGATTGAATTATTAGGAACTACTCTTTCGAGTGGTCCCTTACAATTATTAGGTGTCTAACATATACGAGTAAAGTAGTTTGGTGTGCTCTAACTATCAACTGCTAAACATACTGTACTGTACAATTTAGCCCACGCCAGTTCATACACATAGGATGTGATTTTAGTATAGTACTACAGTATGTGATATATCAGATTACAAATGTAATACTATACTAGCCGAGTTGCATCAGCTTTAAAGGCTCAAGAGAGAAAGTGGATCATATCGTTTTGTAGTCTATTGAAATACAGCTTTTCTGGCTACAACACATAAAACGTGCGATAGCAGCAATTTTGTATAAAGACAGTTCTTATCCTGGGTCTTTTGTAAAAAAAAAAAAAGAGAAAAATGCAAACCAAGTCATAGTATATGATGAGCGCTGAATAGAGAGTTTCCCAGTTTCAAATCGATTGTATTTAAAGCAGCAGATAGGGTTCAATTATTGGCATCCATCTCACATCTTATTCATTTCAATCACAAAAAAGGTAAGAGCAAGATGTTGCAGCTGCTACCTCCGATGATTCAATCGTTATCAGCTATTATCCGATCCAATCCGTCTGGAGATTAGTCTAATCCAGACAGGATTTAGCAATAGACATGATATACACTCCATTTATTTCAAAGTAAATAGTAGCAGATGTGTGTGGAATGCATCAAATGGAAAGAAAATCATCCACGTTCATCATCGCATCGATTGGATATCAAATGATGGTAATCTATGATAAGTTCTGGTCTGGGTTTGTCAAAGTTTGAAAGAAGAAGAGTAGACCTACTGTACTGTGCATTTGCAAAGCTGTAGCCAACTTGTGTATCTCTTATACATACTATACACGATTGATACTTGGAAGCGATGAAACTTACTTTCCATTTAGCCAGGAATGGAATTCAATATTGCCTTGGGTTGTATTCGCTTTAAAATTAGGTAATTGATCGCCGAGATTGACCATTTTCGTTCTTTACCAATCTAATACGAATGAAAATAGTAACCACAATTACAAGAAGTGATTAATGCTATGGCAATATCAACCCAAGTTAGCAAACCTACCAAGATGCAGCTCCAAATTAGCACGTCAGCAAAGCTTGCAATAATGTGCTTACTCATCGTTGCTCCTCTACTATTTATACCTTTTATAGAAGGCTCTGCAAGTACTGTACTGTACAGTACTGACGTAGTAACGCCTACCGATTCAAGTGTCACGTGTACACTCACTGTACAGTACAGTACGGTACTGTACCGTAGATGAAGTATGAGACAGTCAAAATGACTGTACAGTACATACATTGGTCCCTAGGGTACACAGTATTGTACTGGAGTACTGTACTGGCATTGGAGTAGTAAAGCCTGAAAAATGGATCATAATCATGACGACAGCATTATACAGGTACAAGTAAGGCATTGAACGTGTAGTAATGGATTAGTCCCGTTGACGTTGCTGTAGTTGCTACAATGTAGTACTGCTTCTCAATAGAAGATATTACGACAACGAAAGAAATGAATTTGCTTGCCTTGTCTGCCTTATTGTTGTCGTGGTGATGCAGCAGAAAAGCACATGGATACAGCCCACTGGACTCTAACACTGGTGCCACTAGGTGCCACTATCACTATTATGTTATTGAGGCGGCGGGGTCACGTCGCTTCAATTGGATCAACTTTACTGTACCGTATACAGTATACAGTACTGTACACTGTACTGCATGTACTGTACGGACCAGTGTCCAGTATTAGGGTACGCCCATCATAGCTTTATGGATTGCATTCAACAAATAGACATTGTGCCAAAGACTACTACAAGAACTATTACAAAGGGAAGATAACTTGAAGAGCCTTGATTTGCTTCAGTATCGCAGCCTACATACGTTATGATCTCCATGTAAAATAGAAATAAATAAACATCATTACAATACTATGCAAATCATCCGATAATACTGTATAAAGTAAAAAGTGCAAGTTTAGTACGCTTGAGTAAGAAGGGATCGACAGTCAATAATAATAATAATAGTCATAACTTTCCTTATTAATCATTAATTAATAATACAGTACAGCATTGAATGATTGTACTTACTGTACAGTACTGTAATTTTAGGCGAAAAATTAAGATCGTTTTAACCATAAAGCTCTTAGGAAGACTACTAGAGAATCAGAAGTTCATTTAGAAACGACTGAGAATATAACAAAAAAATGAGTGAGAAACTGCCTCTGTCATTTCGTCAACACTTCAAGGCATTTACAATTTCACCGGAACAGTCTTACTGTACGTACTGCACAATCAGTGTCCCACGTCTCATGTACTGTACAATGTTTTTAGTGTACTGT
Organism: Trichoplax adhaerens; assembly: GCF_000150275.1. Taxonomy (NCBI): domain Eukaryota; kingdom Metazoa; phylum Placozoa; class Uniplacotomia; order Trichoplacea; family Trichoplacidae; genus Trichoplax; species Trichoplax adhaerens. The sequence goes on along the minus strand of NW_002060944.1, from coordinate 4,358,974 downwards.
AGTATACAGTACAGTACTGTACAGGCGTATTTATTATTTATTTTATATTAGTAAGTGTTCGACCGAAAGGATTTAATCGTGGAGCTTACCATACTGCTATCGTTCAAAGTTAGTACAATTGTACTGTACACTGTACAGTACTATAAATCAATAATAATATTACTGATAGGGATATCACACGATGACCCTTGACCAATGAATGACTGTACTGTATGTCACGTTGCATTTTTACTGTGCTCTGGTATGTACTGTACTGTACAGTACAATACCATTACCAATGGCCATAGCCAAGGCGAAGATGCTTGGTACTGTAATAATGTACCAGTGTTTTGCAACGTCCTTCTTATCGTTACAATACTGTACAGTACAGTAGTAAGATTGAGATCCGCCACTATTTCTGTGACCGCGACCGTTCTCGAAATACTCGGAAGGCCGGACTCAAGCACAGTACAAGGTACTGCAGGTCGCAGTATAAAGCACTGTATACTACAGTACAGCATACTGTAAAGAGCAGAAAGCATTAGTACAGTACTAGTTAGACCTGAGAAAGGTTCGGTTCGAACCGTTATGATCTATACAGTACTAGTACTGTACTAGTGTACTGTACTGTACTGTACAGTACTGTACAGTGTACAGTACTAGTCAGATTAAGATCCGCCACGATTTCTGAGACAGCGACCGTTCCCAAGTCTTCGGACGGCCCGACTGAAGTACAGTACAGAAAGTGTTCCACTCTTGTCATCATTTTGAATGATGGTCACACGACTGGTCGTACAGTACAGTCCAGTGTACAGCACACTGATGACTGTCGCAAAAAGGATGCTGCACTCAGTCATTAACGTGTTGTATTCTACGTATTGACACTTCCAGTAAAATCAGCTGAACTGCAGATCATCAGATCAGATGATTCCAAGCAAAGACTTCCTACTGTAGATCTATATCACCATTTAAAATAACTTTAGCTACATAGTAAAATAACTTACGCAACAAGCAAGATGTCGTTCTTATCAATGCCTGATGACGATGACAAACTTGATTTCAGCATGGGAACTCCAAAGTACGAATAGAAACTGATTAGTATACCTATTATTACCTTCTCAAACTAGGCGATAGATTAGACGACTTATGTACGCGTACATCCTTTTTATGCCATGGATTCATTTCAATTTAGGGGATCATCCAAACTTTCATCTCTATTCGATGCTGATCGTGCGTCTAATCGTCTTGGAAATGAATCGTTAACCTACACTCCTCCTAAACAGCCAAAGAAAAATCAGCAAGGTAATACGCTAGATCAAGATAGATCAATGTATTGCTCTCCTCAATGTCGAGATCATCACTAGTGCATTAATGGAAACGTAATACAGTAATCAACTAATTTTATAATTTTCTACTAGCTGCTGATGGAGAGTCACAACCATTAACTAACCTCAAGGCTGCTGCAGTTCATGCTTACCGCATGTAAGTTATACAATCAATCAATCACTTTATCCAATTTAGATTTTACAGATTCTTCATATCCAATCGGCTCGACTCCTTGATATGCTGTAGCAAGTTAATCTATAGCAAGAGTAAAACCACTCTACGGTGTACAGTACACTCTATGCTACAGGCATCAATCACAATGGTTATTGATTAATTATCTTCCCTGGATGCTTTATTAGAATCATCCTACGTACTGTATAATTCCTGATACAGTATATCTATCAGGGGCAATGATACTATTCGAAATTCTGAATCGACATGGATCGACAAAATAATTTGTTATGGTATTCTGTATGCTGTATCTAATTCTACAGTCCTATTCTCTGCATGTGCTCTATCTTTAATACAACTATAAATACCGCCGATTTCCACCTCAGAAATCGTTAGTTTCCTGGTTAGTCTTCACACGTTACTAACGACAGCTTGCACGCTGATCTACCGTAACTACCTCACTGTACTTACTTTACTACTTAAAATAACGTATTGCTTTTATACAACCATTGGTGCACTATTTGTAAATGGCAACTAAATCTCAATCCTCCGAGATATCGAACCCTCCATCACATTAGAACACATAACAAACTTTTCTAGTGATGACATAATACCTCGTATAGCGTTGCAAACAGGAAGGGAAATACGATACACTAAGTATCTCATACCATTTCAAGTATACCGATAAAATAACTTTTTGAAACTATCATACACGTATCCGCTGCATTAAACTAACCTCCACCTGCCTGCATACGTATATTCAATTTGATTATGTTACTCAGATTTTACAGCATTGGACACTTGTGCTGTAGGAATGTATAAACAGTATTTGATACGATAGATGACGCTGTTTCCGGTATCTGATCATAATGGAAATACTTTCTAACTTATCTCATTTTTACAAATGAAAAACTCTATGACTACCATAGTTATTATCAATGGAATTAAGCTCATATTGTAGTTCGTATGCTATCTCTTTAAATCATTTAGTGTAAATGGACAATACCAGAACGTGGGAAAATTGGGTATCGCCTTGCTGGGGAATTATTCTGCTGAAAATGTATGAAACATTTGACTCGTATACTGCGTTTAGCTGCTAATAATTTTCTCTTATTTATAAAAGTCACATTAGTACTCACACAAAAAGTTACTATTCAGGTTTTAATCTTATGTAATACCGTATTGAAAGATCGATTGCAGCTTACAGATTATTTACAGTACCGCATCGCATCAGCTATGTATTTATTACCTACTCTAAGCATAGTGACTTTACGTATAATAAACTGAAATTGTTATCAAAACTATATTTTACTCGTATGTAGAACATGAATGATTTTTTCTCTTTTAAGAGCTATAGTTGTAGCTGTTGTGATGCTGCACATTACGTCGCGTTGTACTGTGTTTTCTGACTATCAATTTCTTATAATTATTAGCATTATCGATCAAAATTACATAAGAACTTTAGGCACTTGGATCAGTTAAAAATGAATTAAAAAAGTTGATTATTAAAGATAGAGGGATATTGTATTGTTGGAATTAGTTGCATGTACTATAGTTACTATAGTAGATAATACAGTAATGGACAGCTTTATACTACAAGTTAGTGCAGTGCGTACATATATCCGAGATCTGCTATACAGTATGCTTGTAGCAATAACGATAACTACTGTGTATCTCATTTTATTGTACTGTTAAATCATAGTTCTATCAACTTTTTCGATAGTATCAGCTATTGTTATATGCCGGTAAGCAAAAACCAGTATCCATGGCCAAAATAACATCATCCTTTACCTTTACGGTATGATTAAAATCATAAGTTACTATTTAATCACTAATTGGTTGACATGACATTATTGTAATAACTTATTTTATTATTTTACTCTATTTGTAATAGTTGCAACCGAACAATTACGCATGTTTTTATGATGATAACCGATTAATGTGGTCTGTATGTTTTGATTCTGAAAAGATTGTTCTTGAATTTAGTCAACAGGTAAGTTTTTTTATTGTTGGCTATGCTTTTGTGCAATGCATAACAACTTATTTAAGAAATTAGTATACAAAAAAACTTTTAATAAGATGCCCATGTTATGTTTAGATTGCATTGGCTAAATCAAATTCAAGTGGACATTCTGAACTAATAATGCAAGATCTAATTATGGGAGAAGGGCAGGTTTGATGATAAAATTTTTGATTATTTTAGTAATTTTAGCTTAATTATAAAATAAAATTTTGATTGATTTCTCGATTGTAAAGAGTGTTAAAACGGATGATATGGTCGAAATGCAGTATACCGGTTGGTTACTGAAGAATGGATCAATTGGACAGGTAGTTTAGTAGTATCTTAGCGAGTAATTCTGCATCATATATTTCTTTTTAACAAAATGGCTCTATTTTTAAATGCCAACATTAGGAATTTGACAGTAGCAGTAAAAATGATAAACCCTTCCGTTTTCGTATTGGTGCTGGTAAAACTATCAAGGTTAGTTTATCATAATTGGCTATTAGCACTTCCACGTTATTATTGATATTAGTTTTACGATAGGGATGGGATGAAGGTGTCGTTGGTATGGCAAAGGGTGGAAAGAGATTTCTTGTTATACCTCCAGAGTTAGCCTATGGATCTAAGGTTAACTAAACGATAGAGTACTTTTAGTAGTATCTTTACTGCCAGGATATCTCACGTTAAACATGTGTATCTACTCTAAATTACGTACTTCATTAGGGTATAGGGGATCGTATTCCACCAAATTCAACTTTAATTTTTGAAGTAGAACTAAAAAAAGTATGTATATTGTTTGCTTACAAAAATAATTTACTCTATAAAGATTAATAAAATAGCACTATTACATTTTAGAAGAATTATGATAGCCTCATTGTTTTTACGTTTGAGAATTTACGGAGATTATGTAATTGGTAGTTTTTATATTTATAATTACAAAGGTAAAATATAAGGAAGATGTTAATACGGTAAAAAATAACTCGGAGAAAAATGATAAAGCTCCAAAGCCAGCTGTTAGCCGGAAACCTACATTAACAACAGAACCTGTAAATACGCCATCTCCAGATACGGACCAAGCATCACAATTGAGGCACTGTGGCATAAAACTATTGCTAGTTTGCTATATTTATAATACAATATAATAGCTACTGAGAAAGAAAGCTTGGATAATTAATGCAATCAAATAAATGTTATATTTTTATTTGCTTCCTAAAGTGTGAACGATGCTGGAATTAAAGCTAGAACTGCGTCATTAACGGAGCAATATAGTACAGTAAGTAAAGTGATGATGCAAATTGCCTTTATACAACCATTGTGTATACAGTATGTCCAAGAATCAGTTATATAATGTTATAGTGATAACAAGGCATGTGTTTATGGCAGCATTATTACTGGAACTGTAATAAATATTGTTAATATTCCTTAATTTATAATACAACTTTTAGATGACAGAGGCTGACCAGAAAAGATCAAAACTTATTTCTCGCATGTCGAAAATGGGTGTTAATGCATTACCGTTTGTTATTCCTTCTCCCGCATCGACCGAAAGCAATCTTGTAAGGATTGGCATTTTTCCTTTATATGAAGTGATTTTAATGAAACTTAACATACGCTGTATATTGGACGAATATAAGATAACTTTGTATTCCCTTTCGGAACTTTAGGAAGGAGTTGAGGAACGAGCTCGTTCAAGCAGTAGAAGATCCGCTGAAGAGCAATCTATAAATTCATCCGATAGCTTAGTAGAAATGCAGAGTGAATTAGAACAGCAGCAAAGGAAATTAGCCCAACAACAGATAGAACAAGAACAACAAGAACTGGAACTTCTAAAGCAGAAACAAATTATTCAAGAAAAACAAAAACTTTTGGAGCAGCAAAGACAACTAGAGCAACAGAAACAACAGCACGTAGCTTTGTATCAATCGTCACAGATGGTAGGGACGTTATCAACACCTCAGAATGTACCTGCATCTGTTGGTGTAGTAAATCAGTCAAATACTTATCCTAGTCAAGCTCAGTCTACAACTTTGTACCCAACTGGTGTTTACCAACAGCCTGGACCACAAACAGTTAATACTGGGGATAGTGGCATAATGTCTGCTTTACTTAACGAAAGTAGGCATCAAAATTCTGAAATGAGGAGATCCATTGAAAAAGTTTTAGATAAAGTTGATGGAGTATCTAGTAAGGTAACACAGTTCGTTATCGTAGTTTAAAATTTTTGATGTAGTACTGATATTTTGGAGTTGTCAGTCTATCTTTGTTTTAATTGTTTTTTATTGTAATTAGCTTGACAATTATCAATCGAATAATTTGGCAATTGTTCAAAGTGGTGGCCAAGGTGTGATGGAAGCTGATGTGTTATTTAGAAGTCTTCAGAAACATTTTCAGGTAAGAGTTGATTTATGTCGAGCCTGTATAGTAAACTGTTAGACTGTTTCTTTAATCTAAAATATAACAAAAATACCCTTTAATTATTATAAAGGATAATGAGAAGATGAAAAAAGAATTGTTGGAAAAGAATAGCAAGATTGAATCGCTAAATGACAAAATTTCAGAACTACTACAACAAAATCAAAAGTAAGACGAATAGAGAACTTTCTTGGCAACGAACAATAACTATTTAAAGAAACTATTAATATATATGTTGTAAAGATTTATACTTCCATTACCTTATTATTACCATATAGATACGTAGAACAAAGTCATGTTATATTAGAACAAAGAAACGACTCTTTGAAGAATACTGCAGCTCAATCTCAGTCTAGGGTAATCGCTTTAGAACAAGAAAGACTAGAATTAACGAATTCGTTAGCTAAAGCAACTGATAGTCTGGGATCTATTCAGAAAGAGGTTATTGGCTATAAACAAAGAGAATCTGATCTTCAATCATTGGTTGCTAAAGCGGAAGCGAATGCTAAGACTTATAAAGATCGATGGGATGATTACGATAAACAAAATACTGATTTGAAGGAAAACCTTGAGCAAGCTATAAGGGATACAAAAGATGCCAAGAATAAGAATAAGAACCTAGAGTCAAAATTATCATCTGTTCGAGATGACCTTTCAGATTTGCAACAGGAGAAGGAAACACTTGAGAAGGCACTGGAGGATAGAAAGAAGAAAAATGCAGCTGACAAAAAAAGATTACAGGCAGAACTTGACGAGATGAGATCTACTCACGATGAAGAATTAAATGAGCTTCATCAGAAATATCTAAAACAAAAATCTAGCACAAACCTTACGCAAGAGATTGCAAGGGTGGAAGAAGATTTAGAAGCCAGGTGGAATAAAAAATCTTCGGATATGGTTGCAAGTTGGAAAGATAAATATAACAAATTAATGGAAGAGAAAACCGATTTGGAACGTAAACTTAATGCTAATTCATTAGCGTTATCTAAAATGGAAGACTCTACAAACGCTGGAACTGCAGAACAAAAACAAACGCTAGAGCGAATTGCAGAATTAACCATTATTAGTGAGAATTATGATAAACTAAAAGTAGAAAAAGCTGAATGTGACAACGAATTAATATCTTTACGTGAGAAGGCTTCTAAGTTAACAAATTTACAAGACAAAGTAAGTAACGGTTCAAGCATTAAGGTCAATTAATTAAAGTATTATACCATTGACATTATTAAGTAATCATCAATTTCGGTCTAAAATAGTACGATGAAGTGTGCAATAAGCATTATGACTTCCGGGAAGAAGTAAAGGCGAAACTCTCTAGAATAGCAGAGGTGAAACTTCAGTGTGTAGTTATTTTAGAATCAACTGTATTATGATACATACTAATTAGTTTTTTACAACTTTATATTATAGGAGCAAGAAGTTATTAAAAATGAAAGTTATGAAGAGGGCTTCAAGGCTGGAAAGATGGCTAGTGACGATGAAAGATCGAATGAAGTTGTAGCTGAAAGTAAATCCGGCAGTACTGACACAAACAATAAGGTAGAATTAATTTATATGGAGATAATTTTTGTTAGTACTATTTACTGGTTTGGTAATATTAATTGTAAGCGTATTTTATTCGCCTGTTGTGTTGTTAATCAGTAAGATAGTTTAATTAAAAGGCATAGATATCGGAGAGTTGGAGCGTAGTAAACATGTTTTAAGTATATATTGAAATTTTATGTCACTTATGAAGATTGTAATTGGTATTGATAAATAGATTAAGGCCATCATGAACAAGGTATTTCATTCATTAAGTCAACACTTTAGCGAAGACCAGTCTTATTCCAGGAATGCAATTATAGAAATTATTCTACGTACTATAAAGGTAACACAAATGAAAGATACCTATCCTGTAATTTATGTACTACTGTATCAACTACTAAAAGGAAATAGTATAACATGATTAAATATTTTAAAATTTTAAAACATTCCTGTTAAACAGTTATTGTGAATATTCTATTCTATCAGCAAACAACTGTCCAACTACTGGCAGGAAATCTAGATAATGGTAGTGAAGATGAAGATGACGAAGACGATGATGAAGATAATGATGATGATGATGAAGATGATGAGGATGATGAAGACGATGAGAATAAGGATGGTATTAATAGTAATAATTCAGATGAGGGA